>NC_038043.1:2917752-3013668 GCF_002211085.1 Panicum hallii | reverse complement strand
TGATACTTTGGACGGATCAAGTATACGTATTTTCTAAAATTACTTGTAAGATCCACGACCTTATGCATGATGTTGCAGAATCTTCTATGGTTAAAGAATGTGCCGCAATAGCTACACACCCGAGCCAAAGTGAGTATGCTCTTCATTCTGCTCGTCATTTGTATTTATCAGTGCGTCAACCAGAAAATCTTCTGAATGCTTCCGTAGAGAAAGAATCTCCAGCTTTCCAAACATTGATATGTGATGGATATGTAAAAGAAGATTTGAAGATCTTATCAAAATACAACTCTATCAGAGCTTTAAAGATCAAACGAGGTTCATTCCTGAGGCCAAAATATCTTCATCACCTGAGGTATCTTGATCTCTCAGAAAGTGACATGAAGCACTCCCTGAAGACATTAGCATCCTATATTCATCTACAAACACTGGACCTTTCTTATTGTGGTGATCTTCAGCGACTTCCAAAGAAAACTGAAGTATTTGACTTCCCTCCGTCACCTCTATACTCACGGATGTAGAAAGTTGAAAAGCATGCCCGGAGGGCTCGGACACCTCACTTCCCTACAGACACTTACATGCTTGTAGCAGGTACCGACTCCAGTTGCAGTAATGTGAGAGAGCTGCAGGATTTGGACCTCGGTGGTTAGACTAGAGCTAAGACAGCTTGAAAATGTCACAGGAGCAAATGGTGCGCAAGCGGCAGGTCTTGGAAACAAGAAAAATTGACTGAACTGGAGTTAAGATGGACTGATGGTGATCAGGAAGCACAAAATAATAATCACGAAGAGGTGGTGGAAGGTCTCAAACCTCATGATGGGCTGAAGGTCCTGAGGATATATTCCTGTGGGAGCAGTACTTTTCCAACGTGGATGGATATGTTGAATGGCATGGTGGAGCTTAAGTTATCTGGTTGCAAAAAGCTCGAGAAGCTTCCTGCACTCTGGCAATTACCAGCTCTGGAAATTCTTCACCTGAAAGGATTGGAAAGTTTACATTGTTTGTGTAGCGGCGCTGCTACAGCCGTCACATTTCAGAAACTGAAGGTGCTTACCTTGGTTGAGATGCCAAAATTTGAGGCATGGCTGGACACAGATGTGGTACAAGGAGAAGGGCCAATATTTCCCGAGGTTGAGGAGCTGGAGATCCGCGCGTGTGGAAGTTTGACTGCACTACCAAAAGCAGCATCGTGATTACGGAATCGTCTGGCGGAGTTGACACTAAGTTCCGCTCCGCATTTCCAGCATTGAGGAACATGACGTTAAGATATTTGAATATGTTTGATAGATGGGAGGCAGCCGAAGGAACTCCAGGAGAAGAGGTAACATTTCCTCTGCTGGAGGACTTGGAAATTATTGCCTGCCCGAAGTTGACTGGTCTCCCTGAAACACCCAGGCTAGGTAAATTAGCCATAGAAGGAGGTGGTCAACAAATATCCCTGCAGGCAGCTAGCAGATGCATTCCTTCGCTGTCCAGTCTGCGTCTGGATGTGTCACCCGATGACACGGAAACAACATTGCTGCATGTCAAGCAGAAATGGGATCATGAACTCCCCCTGGCAGCTATGAGGCTAACTAGGTGCGACCTTTTTGTTCTCCTCCCACCCAGATGCACTAGCGTTGTGGACATGTTTTGCACGGCTTGTAGATTTGACAATTTTGAATTGCGACGCTCTTGTCTACTGGCCAGAAAACGTGTTCCAGGTCCTGGTATCCCTAAGGAGGTTATCGATTTGGAGCTGCAGCAAACTGACAGGACACACACAAGCTTCTGACAGGCAATCTGCTCCAGAACGGGGTGGACTCCCGCCACGTCTGGAATCTCTACAGATAAGTGGTTGCACATCTTTGGTGGAGGTCCCAAACCTGCCGGCATCTCTCAAGACATTAGAAATTGGCTGGTAGCGGTGATAATATCAAGTTCATCATATTCGGTCAGCATGAGTATACAGAGTTGTACAACGGTAGTGAGGCCACGGCGTCTACAGCTGTACTGAAGCTATCATCAGCAGACAACCATCGCTCCCTTCCATGCCTAGAATCTCTAAGTATACAGAGTTGCGATCGTTTGTCAGAGGTTGCCAATCTTCCTCCGTCTATCAAGACCTTGGACATTTTTTGGCTGCGGCAACCTTCAATCCCTATTAGGAAAGCTAGATGTCGTCCAAAAATTAAATATTACCTCATGTAGACGGTTGGAGTCACTGGAATCTTGCGTAGGAGAGCTCCGATCTCTGGAAGAACTCAGGCTTCTTCATTGCAGAAGCCTGGTGTCCTTACCGGATGGGCCTCAAGCATACTCATCTCTTAGAGTTCTTCAGATTCAAGATTGTGATGGTATAAAGTTGCTTCCGCGGAGCCTACGGAGCCGTTTGGATTGCCTCGAGGAGAAACATCTAGATGCCCGTTACGAAGGTAATCTCCAGTTTCCAGCTTGTTTCTTTTAACAAAATAATCAGGAGCTCAATTGATGTTGTATAAAACGCAACTCTCCACTTAAAAGATTCTGTTAGTTATTACAAGATGTGGTATGATTTAGTGATAAAAACTTTGTGAGCGTGGTGTTTTAGAACCTCTAGCCAACCGTTGATGATATATACATTGTATCGAGAACAATGCACAACTAATTCCTGTATTTATTTGCACTTTCTCCTGTATATGTACTTTCTAATTTCTTGTTGATTTGAATGCATAAATTCTAACATCATCTATATGATCACGGCCTGATCTGCCAGAAACGACTTGGAAACGTGCAATTAGGACGCTGGCGTGCTCGAAATAGCAGATTGAGGACCTAATAAAGAAAGTTACCATCAGTTTTTCTTTTTGAGGGGATATCACCAAGGTTTGTAATATTAGTGTTCTTCATGATTGATTTCAAATGATTGTATCTTCTAATAATGCTGACTCCCTATGAGGTGTGACTTCCTTGTAGGATCGTTATTACCAGACCTGTGACCGTGGTAGAAGGTATAACATACATTTACTGAAGATAATCTCCAGTGAACTCCATCGGAAGTCCAAGATTTTAAGCAGCAAACAAGTCCCAGAACGCAAGCTGAAGAATTTAGCACATGGAGCTCCGTACTCGAGTCCTTTATCCTTCTGCAAGCTGAAGTCCTTTATTTTGAGCAGAAAAACAAGTCCCAGAGTTCAATCCGAAGAATTATAGAATACCGAGCTCCATGATCCAGCTTTTTATCCTTCTCTTTTCTTTTGAACTGTGACGTGTTTGAATTCGTGCCTGCTCCAGCACAAGCGAAACACAGCTAGGGCTTCCATTTCGTGATGTGCTTTTTCTACATGACTGCAGAAGATAATTGCCAAATCAATAGTCGAACATGTTCATGTTGTTGTTCGACAGGCTGTTGTTTAAGCTGCTGCTTGATATGCACTGAAAGTGCTGAACTTTGTCCCAATTCCATGTTATGTGGGTACCTAATACTGAACGGTGTTCAGGGTGATCCTGCAAGGCTTTGGATAGCACGGTCTTGTGCTGTTGTGCACAGGTACCGTTTGTCAAGCTCTGTTTTCTCCTGGCAATGCTGCAATGGAAATATTGAATTGAAAAGAATGGTGACTGCAATGGATACACGAGAAATTATCGTACTGTAAGACAAAGCAGAAGGCAAGTGCCCAAACAAAAATTACTTTCCATAGCCATAGTTAGCACTTGGCAGCTGCCATATGCTCTGTATGGGCTGGGCCACAGACATGAGAAGTAGCAGACTAGCGCAGTAGGGGAGTAAAATGCACCGCCGGCCCTTGAAGTTGGCTCTAGCCGCAGTAGGGGAGTAAAATGCACCGCCGGCCCTTGAACTTAGCTCGAGGTGTCACCCTGGTTCCCAACTTTCAAAATACACATTTAAATCTTTAAACTTACTACTTACTAATTTACTAATTGTATCGCGTGAGATCCAAATCACAGTTGTTGAGGCATTTTACTATGCAGCAGGGGATTGGACAGAACGGAGACACGAGCTCCCCTGCCTCCGAACCCAGCTCCTCTGAACCTCCTTGCTTCCTGCCTACCGGCTACCTCCTCTGGTTGTGTTGAAACTATCGAGCACACGAGCTCAACAGTTGGTTCTCATGGACAAATCGAGAGCCACGGACGAGGAGCTCGCCATCGATGTGAACACTGACAAGTCCGCCTCCTTCCCCTTCCTCCAAAATCCGGAAGCCATGGCTGTCGCAGTGCTGACCTTCTCGTCCCGCCCGCCGCCGCTCCGGCTCGTCGTCGAGCGCCCGTGCGCTGCCCCGCGGACCCGCCTCGCCTCCCGCCGCGACCCGCGACCCCGGTGGAGCGGCGCGGCCCGCGCCAGGGGAATGCGGCGCTCGGCCGCATCGAGCAGCACCGCGTTCCCCTGGCCTCGTCTACTTCGCCGGCGAGGACAGGGTGTACTCCATTGACCTCTTCTACCAGCTCCGCAGCGTAAGGTAAATCGACAGGGACATCCCAACCCTCATGATTTTTCCTTTTTTTCCCCCTCTCTCTTCCGCCCAATGATGCTGCAATTCTCACATGTTTGCATATATTCGTTTGAAATCACAGTCAATTTAATTCGCATTCCATAATTCCTTAATGGAAAATCTCTGGTAACCTGCTTAGCTTACGTCCCTGTCGAAAATTTTCATATAGCATGTAATGGAATAATCGGTCAGTTAAGGTGACTAGTACAGCCTGTCGGCATTAATTCTTCTGTACAAAATTACAGTCAATTTAATTCGCATTCCATAGTTCCTTTTCTGAATTGATAAAACAAATGAAGGGATGAGTTGTTACAATACCGGCTCCTATCCACCATGAATGACGAGGTTTGGCTCTTGCCTTAAATTTCGTCTCAAAATAGGCACCCTAATAAATCAGCACGTGATACAACAATGTCTAAAACATCTAGATTTTTGTATTATTGCTGCTTATGGCTGCAACATGGATGCATCTTCGAGCTATCATTGTCATGCCTTAATCTTTATATGCTGGTTACCATTGCAATTTATAAGTCAAGCACGTGTCTGGATTTTTGAAATCATGGGGAGTACTGTGGATCCAGTTTTTTTCGATGATTGTATGACTTTTCGCTTGGTGCTTTAAAATTTTCTTTAATTATTTGTGGTCACTATTCATATTTCTTTCTATTCAAATCGAGGGTGAGAATTTTATGTAGATTGAATGAAATTTCCTCCTCGACTTTGTCGCCGTCCTCTTCCTGCTCGTGCACCACCACGCTGCTCCAGGATGTGGGGTCATGTACCCATGACCTCGCCTCCCACCACGACGTGCCCGACACGCCTGATGGAGCTATGCGGCCTACCCCAGAGGAACGCCGCGCTTGACCGCATCCCCGGCCCCGCCCCCATCTACTTCGCCAAAAAGGACAACGTGTACTCCCTTGACCTCTTCTACCAGCTCCTCATGAATTTTCTTTCCTTTTCCCCCAAGGATGCTATAATTCTCACAATTTTGCATATATTCGTTTGAAATTACAGTCAATTTAGTTTGCATACTATAGTTCCTTGTAGAAAAATTTCAGGTAACCTGCTTAACTTACATCCCTGTCGAAAAATTTCATAGTTGGAATGGAATAATCGGCCAGTTTTGTTGATTAGTCCAGCCTGTCTGCATTCTCTACTTATTAGCGCTGCTAGTGACATTAAACCAGCACCGCGTGCCCATTCGTCTCCTGCGTGTGGCCCGTCGTCTACAAGTCCTTCACAGCTCGCCAGCGTATTTGACAAGCAAATAGCAATAGATAACCACTGTATTAAATATGGGCAAGATCGGAAATAGGCACACTAATAAATCACTCCATGATACGTACGCGAGATAATGTCTAAAACATCCAGAATTTCAGAAAAAAGAGGGAGCACTGTGGATCCATTTTTTTTCCAATGCATGGTTGTATGCGTGTTTACTTGCACAGAAAGTGAGCTTGGTGTAAAAAAAATCTTCAATCATTTGGTCATTATTTATATTTGTTTCGGTTCTAATCAAAGGTTGAGACTTTTTACCATGTAAGCAAAATGATTGGAGGAGCCCTAATAGCATCCCCAAATAGAGCTGACATAGCTAGATGAGGAAGAATATTTTTCTGACGTCATGACGTCATGATGATTGATTTCAATGATTCTAGCTCCTAATGCTAAGCTGCTAACTCCCTATGACGTGTCACTTCCTTGTAGGATCGTTACTACCAGACCTGCAAATGATGGACTATTGTGACCATGGTAGAATGTATAACATGCACTTTCTGAAGATAATCTCCAGTGAACTCAAGCGGAAGTCCAAGATTTTAAGCAGGAAACAAGTCCCGGATTGCAAGCTGAAGAATTTAGCGTATAGAGCTCCATGCTCCAGTCCTTTATTTATCCTTGTTGAAGCTGAAGTCCTTGAATTCTGAGCAGAAGACAAGCCCCAAACTGCAAGCTGAAGAATTTGTAGCATTTGGAGCTCCGTGCTCCAGCTTTCTATCCTTTTTTTTTTCTTTTGAACTATGATGTGTTTGAGTTCGTTTCTGCTCCAGCACCAGGGAAGCGGAGCTACCACTTTCATTTCATGATGTGTTTCTTTACATAACCGCAGATGATACTTGCCATAGAATCGAACAGTCCAGCATACTCATGTGTTTCGTTGTTTAAGCTGCTGCTTGAAATGCACGGGAATTGCTGAACTTTATCCCATGTTATGTGGGCACCCGACACTGAATGGTGTGCAGCGCGATCCTTGTGCAGAGGTCTCCTTGTTAAGGCCTGTTTGTTCAAAACTACATCTTGCAGCAACATTTCTCCTGTTAGTATTGTCAAACCAAGCAGAGGGTAAGTGTTCATAGAAAATTACTTTAGCACTGCACCTCATAAGCCATCCTCTGCTCTGTACGGCCACGAGACATGAGAAGCAGGCAAGCAGCAAAGCACGGGATGGAAGGGGCAGAACAGAGACACGAACTCCTCTGCCTCTGAACCCAGCTCCTCTGCATCTCCTTGCTGGCCGCTGTTGGGGATCGCCACCCAAGAGGAGGCCTCGCGGAAGGTTACGTCGAAGCTTTCGGACATTACAAAAGTATTTCACGTACAGAAAGTGAGCTTGGTGTAAAAAATCTTGAATCATTTGGTCATTATTTATATTTTTTTCGGTTCTAATCAAAGGTTGAGATTTTTTATGTGCGTCAAGAAGAAAATGGTGTCACGTCCCGCTTCATAATGATTTATTATTGGAATTTTGAATGATAATTGGGATTTGTTATAGGAAAAGCGGTGGGCAGTGGACTACTGGGCTGTGTCAGCTTGACAGGAGAACAGAGTGTTAGGACAGTTGCAGGGTACTCCAGCTGGAAGCCTGGAAGGTGAATCGTCCACCATCCCGTACAAATAGCAGTTTCTAGCTTCTGAAACCAATTATTGCCTGGCTTCACTCTCTCCATACCGCATCTGTGTCTACTTGTGTTGTGATTTGGAGCTCCAGGCGTAGCCATGGCTGAGGTACTGGCCACCATGGTGGTCGGGCCACTGGTGTCCATGGTGAAGGAGAAGGCCTCCAGCTACCTCCTGGACCAGTACAAGGTGATGGAGGGCATGGACAAGCAGCACGAGGTCCTCAAGCGCAAGTTGTTGCACATCATGGACGTCATGATCGACGCCGAGGAACAGGCAGCAGCCAAGAGAGAAGGAGCGAAAGCTTGGCTGGAGAAGGTCCGGAAGGTGACCTACCAAGCGAATGATGTCCTCGATGAGTTCAAGTACGAGGCGCTGCGCCGCAAAGCCAAGGAGGAGGGCCGCTACAAGGACCTCAGCATGGATGTAATAAAGCTCTTCCCTACTCACAACCGTATTATTTTCCGTTACAGGATGGCAAACAAGCTCCGTATGATCTTGCAAGAAATTGATGACCTCATCAAAGAGATGAATGGCTTTAGGTTCATGTTCAAACCAGGGTCACCAGAGCCCATAAATTACTTGAGGCAGAATAATTCTGTTATCGTCGACCCTGTGAACATTGCCAAAGAATCAAGAGCCCGAGAGATGAAGGATGTTGTTGATAGATTACTTGCTCAAGCTAGCAGCTCGGATCCCACTGTCATTCCCGTCGTCGGAATGGGAGGGTTGGGCAAGACCACCTTAGCGCAGCTCATTTACAATGACCCTGAAATCAAGAAGCATTTCCAGTTGCGGCTTTGGGTGTGCGTCTCTGATAACTTTGAGGTGGATTCCGTGGCTGATAGAATACTGAAAGAGAATGGTTGTAAACCAACTGGTTGCTCAGCATTGGAGAAGCTTCAAAATGCAGTGAGTGGGAAGAGGTACCTACTCGTATTGGATGATGTATGGAACCGTGATGAGCACAAGTGGGAAAGGCTTAAGTCCTACCTTCAGCATGGTGGCAGCGGTAGCTCAGTGCTGACAACAACTCGTGATGAAGCTGTTGCTAAACTAATGATGGGTAAAACTGAAGGAGCCTATAAACTTGAAAGCTTGGGTGCATACTTCATAGAGAAAATTATCAAGACAAGAGCATTCAGTTCAAAAGAAGAGGAGTGGCCTGGTGAACTAGTTAAAATGGTCGGACAAGTTGCCAAGAGATGTGCTGGCTCTCCTTTGGCTGCTACAGCATTGGGCTCTTTACTGCGTACCAAGACCACCGAGGAAGAATGGAAGTCTGTATTAAGAAGAAGCTCGATTTGGGATGAGGAAAATAAAATTTTACCAGTACTCAAGCTCAGTTACAATGGCTTGCCATCACATATGAGGCAGTGCTTTGCTTTCTGTGCTATGTTTCCAAAGGATTATGAGATTGATGTGGAAATGCTGATCCAATTGTGGATGGCTAATGGTTTTATCCTAGAGAAACAAGGAGAACGTCCTGAAATTACTGGTAAAAATATTTTCGTTGAGTTGGCAGCAAGATCTTTTTTTCAAGATGTGAAGGGAATCCCATTTCAGTTCAATCATACCGAGGTCTCCAGAATTACTTGTAAGATCCATGACCTTATGCATGATGTTACAATGGATTCTATGGGAAACGAGTGCGCTACTATAGCTACAAAACTGAGTAAAAGTGAGGACTTTCCATATTCCGCTTGTCATTTATTTCTGTCAGTTAATAGAGCAGAAACTATTCTGAATGCTTCCCTAGCAAAGGGGTCTCCAACTTTCCAAACACTGATTTTTGGGGGAAAGAAACCTGGAAGAGGTTTTCAAAAGTTATCGAATTGCAGTTCTGTGAGAGCATTAAAGGTCCAGCAAAGTTCATTCCTTAGGCTGAAATATCTTCATCACCTGAGGTATCTTGATCTCTCAAAAAGTGATATTGAAGCACTTCCTGAAGACATTAGCATCCTATATCATCTGCAAACACTGGACCTTTCTAATTGTGCTGATCTTCAGCGACTTCCAAAGGAACTGAAGTATTTGACTTCCCTCCGTCACCTCTACACTCACGGATGTAGAAAGTTGAAAAGCATGCCCGGAGGGCTCGGACACCTCACTTCCCTACAGACACTTGCATGCTTTATAGCAGATACCGACTCCGGTTGCAGTAATGTGAGAGAGCTGCAGGATTTGGACCTCGGTGGTAGACTAGAGCTAAGACAGCTCGAAAATGTCACAGGAGCAAATGGTGCGCAAGCAGCAGGTCTTGGAAACAAGAAAAAATTAACTAAACTGGAGTTAATATGGACTGATGGTGATCAGGAAGCACAAAATAATAATCACAAAGAGGTGGTGCAAGGTCTCAAACCTCATGATGGGCTGAAGGTCCTAGGGATATATTCCTGTGGGAGCAGTACTTTTCCAACGTGGATGGATATTTTGAATGGCATGGTGGAGCTTAAGTTATCTGGTTGCAAAAAGCTCGAGAAGCTTCCTGCACTCTGGCAGTTACCAGCTCTGGAAATTCTTCACCTAAAAGGATTGGAAAGTTTACATTGTTTGTGCAGCGGCGCTACAACAGCCGTCATATTTCAGAAACTGAAGGTGCTTACCTTGGTTGAGATGCCAAACGTTGAGGCATGGCTGGACACAGATGTGGTACAAGGAGAAGAGACGATATTTCCCAAGGTTGAGAAGCTGGAGATTCATGAGTGTGGAAGTTTGACTGCACTACCAAAAGCAGCATCAGTGATTACGGAATCGTCTGGTGGAGTTGACACTAAGCGCCGCTCCGCATTTCCAGCATTGAGGAACAGGACGTTATTTTCTTTGAATATGTTTGATAGATGGGAGGTAGTCGAAGGAACTCTAGTAGAAGGGGTAACATTTCCTCGGCTCGAGGAACTGTACATCTTGTCTTGTGCAAGCCTGGCTACACTACCGATAGGGTCATTATTGGTTGAACAATCATTTGGAGGAGCTGAAACCGTGTGTTGTCGCTCTGCATTTCCAGCACTACGGAAACTAGAGTTATCTGGTTTGTCGGCCCTTGAGAGATGGGGAGCCGTCGAAGGAACTCCAGGAGAAAAGGTAACATTTCCTCTGCTGGAGGAGTTGAAAATTAATGTCTGCCCGAAGTTGACTGATCTACCTGAAGCACCGAAGCTAAGTGAATTAGCCATCAGTGCGCGTGGACATGGTCAACAAATATCCCTGCAGGCAGCTAGCAGATGCATTCCTTCACTGTCCAGGCTGCGTCTGGATGTGTCTCCCGATGACACGGAAACAATATTGCTGCATGTCAGCAGAAATGCAATCAAGAACTCCCCCTGGCAGCTATGATGTTAACTAGGTGCGACCTTTTGTTTTCCTCCCACTCAAATGCACTAGCGTTGTGGACATGTTTTGCACGGCTAGTAGATCTTAGAATTTGGGATTGCGATGCTCTTGTCTACTGGCCAGAAAACGTGTTCCAGGTCCTGGTATCCCTAAGGAGGTTATCGATTTGGAGTTGCAGCAAACTGACAGTATACACACAAGCTTCTGACGGGCAATCTGCTCCAGAACGGGGTGGACTCCTGCCACGTCTGGAATCTCTATGGATAAATGGTTGCACATCTTTGGTATTGGTCCCCAACCTGCCGGCATCTCTCAAGACATTACATATTGCTAGCTGTAGTGATAATATCAAGTCCATCATATTCGGTCAGCATGAGTATGTGACGCTGGTGGGTGGAGAAGGTGTCGTACAGCCGGACACGTCATCATTAATTCCAGGGTCTTGCGGTAGTGAGGCCACGGCGTCTACAGCTGTACTGAAGCTGTCATCAGCAGCCAACCATCGCTCCCTTCCATGCCTAGAATCTCTAAGTATATGGAGATGCGATTGTTTGTCAGAGGTTGCCAATCTTCCTTCGTCTATCAAGATCTTGGACATTTATAGCTGCGGCAATCTACAATCCCTATCAGGAAAGCTAGATGTCGTCCAAAAATTAAATATTATTTCATGTAGTCGGTTGGAATCACTGGAATCTTGGATAGGAGAGCTGTGGTCGCTGGAAGTACTCATGCTTTATGGTTGCAAAAGCCTGGTATCCTTACTGGATGGGCCTCAAGCATACTCATCTCTTAGAGTTCTTCAGATTCAAGATTGTGATGGTATAAAGTCATTTCCGCCGGGCCTTCAGAGCTGTTTGGATTGCCTCGAGGTGAAACATATAGATGCCTGTTACGAAGGTAATATCCAGTTCCTTGTTTCTTTTAACAAAATGATCAGGAGCTCAATTGGTGTTGTCTGAAACGCAACTCTCCACTTAAACATTCTGTTAGTTATTACAAGATATGGTACAGCGGTAGGCTTCAGTGATAAAAACTTTGCGAGTGTGGTGTTTAAAACCTAAAGGCAAACATTGATGATATATACATTATATCGAGGACAATGCACCAGTAATACCTATATTTATGTGCACTTGTTTCACCTAAATCCATTAACTGCCGGATGTTGCACATTAGGGGCATGTAAACAGGTACACCTGGATCAACAAGTTTAGGCACCAATCTATCTCTTTTTGGGTCCGTACAGAGGAATTGAACTGTAAGATGATCTTTGCTGTTCAGTTTGTTACCTTGGTGGTAATTGTTAATTCGGATAGTGTAAAATCAATCATCTTACAGTTTGTTTCTTTGCAAAGTCACTAGCTCCATTCCTTGTTGTTAAAATCAGAATTCTCTCATGCGATTTTATGATGACTTTACAATCTTTGTTCCTTGGGTTGATTCTATGATTCTATTCAGTGGAGTCTACGATAAATCCTAGCAGGTATGATCCTACGATTTGCGATCCTACCATTGGCTCCATTGGATATAAGTGTAGTTTTGTTTACATGGTTTTTGTCTCTTTACATAATACTTTCCTTTTAAAACTTTTAGTACTGTTGGATGCATAGTCTATTCTCCTGTATGTATACTTTCTAATCTCGTCTTGATTTTTATACATAAATTCTGACTTCATCTATCATTACGGCCTCATCTGCCAGAACCAAAGACTCTGATACGTGCAATCAGGAGGCTGGTCGACAAGGCTGCGACGAGATTGTTCCCGTGTTCCTATGACGAGGAGAGTGACAGTGATTGAAATAGCAGATCAAGGGCTTGATGAAAGTTATCACCAAGGTTTGTAATACTAGTGTTCTCGATGATTGACTTCAAATGATACTAACTCCTAATGCTGACTCCCTATGAGGTGTGACTTCCTTGTAGGATCGTTGTTACCAGACCTGCAAATGATGGATTATTGTAACCGTGGTAGAATATATTACCTACACTTTCTGAAGATAATCTCCAGTGAAGTCAAGTCCAAGTCCTTGATTTTGAGCAGAAACAAGTCATAGGCTGCAAGCTGAAGAATTTGTAGCATTTAGAGCTCCATGCTCCAGTTTGTTATCCTTCATTTTCTTTTCTTTTGAACTATGATGAGTTTGAGTTCAGTGTCTGCTCCAGCACAAGCGAAACACAGCTAGCACTTTCTTTTCATACACCGCTGAAGATACTCATGTTGTTGTACGTCAAGCCGTTGTTTAAGCTGCTGCTTGAAATGCACTTAAATTGCTAAATATCCCATGTTATGTGCGTATCTGGTGCTGAATGGTGTGCAGGGTGATTCTGTGCAGAGGTCTCGTTGTTAAGCAGCAAAGCAGGGGATGGAAGGAACAGAACAGAGAGACACGAACTCCTCTGCCTCTGAACCCTGCTCCTCTGTATCTCCTTGCTTGCGGCCTACTGGCAACCTCTGATCTAAATTCTCCCCGAATTCTCCTCTGGCTGTGTCCAAACTATCAAGCACGCGAGCTCAAGAGTTGGTTCTCGTAGTAGTCAAATCGAGAGCCACGGACATCATCAACAACCTCGTCGGCGCCTCCAGCACCGCGACGCTGCAGCACTGCCACGCCGCCTGCAGGGTGTTCGGCGCCGGTCCTCACCCAGGAGTCAGAACCCCCAGCGCGTCTTCCACGCCTTCCTCGACCTCTACTCTGCCGCATTCGTCTCCTGCGTGTGGCCCATCGTCTACAAGTCCTTCACAGCTCGCCAGCGTATTTGACAAGCAAATAGCAATAGATAACCACTGTATTAAATATAGGCAAGATCGGAAATAGGCACACTAATAAATCACTCCGTGATGTACGCGAGATAATGTCTAAAACATCCAGAATTTCGGAAAAAAGAGGGAGCACTGTGGATCCATTTTTCCAATGATTGTATGTGTGTTCACTTGTACAGAAAGTGAGCTTGGTGTAAAAAAAATCTTGAATCATTTGGTCATTATTTATATTTGTTTCGGTTCTAATCAAAGGTTGAGATTTTTTACCATGTAAGCAAAATGATTGGAGGAGACCTAATAGCATCCCCAAATAGAGCTGACATAGCTAGATGAGGAAGAATATTTTTCTGACGTCATGACGTGGATGAGAGAGGGAGATAAGAGAGAATGTATGCTGGTGGATACGCCACGCGACTGGAGGTTCCTTTTTCTCAGCCTCTGCCCTCTGAGGCTATCTCCAATGTCGTTCTCTATATCCTTCTTTATATCCGTCCTCTATATCCTTCTTTATATCCGTCATTTACAAACTTCTCTATAAGATTCTCTCCTCTATATCTCATTTCTCTCCAACAATGTTCTCTAAATCTCGTTCTCTATACATTAAACCCTATATTAGAAACGTATTTTGTTTCAAATTTTTGTATGTATGTATTTATCATACCTCAAATGCTATGGACATATTTTATTTTTATTTAATCCAGTGTTTAAAATGTAAAGAAAAAATAGAGAAGAGGAGAGAGAATCTCTATATATAGAGGAAACCTGTATCGTTCTCTATTTTAGAGGATCATTTAGAGAATACTGCTGGAGCATATAGAGAAGATTCTATATACAGGGTAGAGAATGGTTTAGAGTCTCCTGTTAGAGATAGCCTGATATGCTTTGCATTTGGAGAAAAGGAGGTGATATGATCTATGGGTAGGAGAAAAGTAATAGCACTGAGTGGACCTCACGTCTTTTCTTTTGTTTTTCTCGTCTTTTCTTGTCCTCTCCTATCCGCCCCATGCTCTGGCCGCATATATTCGTTTCAAATTACAGTCAATTTAGTTTGCATACTATAATTTCTTATTGGAACTTTCACGTAACCTGCTCAACTTACATCCCTGTCATAGCATGCAATGGAATAAATCACTCCATGCATGATACGTAATGTCTAAAACGTACAGAATTTTGGAAACAGAGGGAGCACTGTCGATCCATTTTTTTTTCCAATGCATGGTTGTATGCGTGTTCACTTGTACAGAAGTGAGCTTGGTGTAAAATATTCTTGAATCATTTGGTCATTACTTATATTTGTTTCGGTTCAAATCAAAGGTTGAGATTTTTTATGTGCTGCAAGAAGAAAATGGTGTCACGTCCGGCTTCATAATTCTGTGAATGATAATGACAGTCACTACACAAAGTGGACAACTACTGGTGGGCACTGGGACAGTGTCAGAGTGTTAGGTCAGGTGCAGGGTACTCCAGCTGGAAAGGGGACGTCCACCATCTCTTCCTCATATCAGCTCTTGCTACATATTGATTTCTAGCTACTGAAACCAACTATTGCTTGGCTTCACCAGCTAGCTCTCTCCATACCGCATCTGTGTTTCCTTGTGTTGTGTTTTGGAGCTCCAGGCGTAGCCATGGCTGAGGTACTGGCCACCATGGTGGTCGGGCCGCTGGTGTCCATGGTGAAGGAGAAGGCCTCCAGCTACCTCCTGGACCAGTACAAGGTGATGGAGGGCATGGAGGAGCAGCACAAGCTCCTCAAGCGCAAGCTGCCGGCCATCCTGGACGTCATCACCGACGCCGAGGAGCAGGCAGCAGCCAAGAGAGAAGGGGCGAAAGTTTGGCTAGAGGAGGTTCGGAAGGTTGCCTACCAGGCGAATGATGTCCTCGATGAGTTCAACTACGAGGCGCTGCGCCGCAAAGCCAAGAAGGAGGGCCACAACAAGGACCTCGGCATAGATGTAATAAAGCTTTTCCCTACTCACAACCGTATTGCTTTCCGTCACAGGATGGCAAACAAGCTCCGCGTGATCTTGAAAGAAATTGATGTCCTCGTCGCCGAGATGAATGCATTTAGGTTCAAATTCAAACCAGAGCAGCCAGAGCCCACAAATTACTTAAGGCAGTATAATTCTAATATCATCGACCCAACAAACATCGCCAGCAAATCGAGAGCTGATGAGAAGAAGGCAGTCGTTTCTACATTGCTTGCTCAAGTCGGCAATGAGAATCTCACGGTCCATCCAATTGTCGGAATGGGAGGGTTGGGCAAGACCACCTTAGCACAACTCATTTACAATGACCCTGAAATCCACAAGCATTTCGAGTTGCGGCTTTGGGTGTGTGTCTCTGATAACTTTGAGGTAGATTCCCTAGCTGATAGAATATTGAAAGAGAATGGTTGTGAACAAACTGGTTGCTCAGCATTGGAGAAACTTCAAAATGCAGTGAGTGGGAAGAGGTACCTACTCGTATTGGATGATGTATGGAACCGTGATGAGCACAAGTGGGAAAGGCTTAAGTCCTACCTTCAGCATGGTGACAACGGTAGCTCAGTGCTGACAACAACTCGTGATGAAGCAGTTGCTAAACTAATGATGGGTAAAACTGAAGGAGCCTATAAACTTGAAAGCTTGGGTGCATACTTCATAGAGAAAATTATCAAGACAACAGCATTCAGTTCAAAAGAAGAGGAGTGGCCTGGTGAACTCGTTAAAATGGTCGGAGATGTTGCCAAGAGATGTTCTGGCTCTCCTTTGGCTGCTACAGCTTTGGGCTCTGTACTGCGTACCAAGACCACCGAGGAAGAATGGGATGCTGTGCTAAATAAAAGCACAATTTGTGATGAGGAAAATGGAATTTTACCTGTACTTAAATTGAGTTACAATTGCTTGCCATCATATATGAGGCAGTGCTTTGCTTTCTGTGCTATGTTTCCCAAGGATTATGAGATTGATGTGCAAAGTCTAATCCACCTATGGATGGCCAATGGTTTTATCCCAGAGCAACCAGGAGTGTGTCCTGAAACCATTGGAGAAAAATTTTTCAATGAGCTGAAGTCGAGGTCATTTTATCAGGATTTGAAGAGTGTCCCATTTGAACAAAAATATGATCCTTTTGAACCGATCAAGTACATGTATTGTTCTAAAATTACTTGTAAGATCCACGACCTTATGCATGATGTTGCAATGGATTCTATGGGAAAAGAATGTGCCGCAATAGCTACACACCCGAGCCAAAGTGAGTTTGCTCTTCATTCTGCTCGTCATTTGTATTTATCAGTGCCTCAACCAGAAAATCTTCTGAATGCTTCCGTAGAGAAAGGATCTCCAGCTTTCCAAACATTGATATGTGATGGATATGTAGAAGAAGATTTGAAGATCTTATCAAAATACAACTCTATCAGAGCTTTAAAGATCGAACGAGGTTCATTCCTAAGGCCGAAATATCTTCATCACCTGAGGTATCTTGATCTCTCGGGATGTGATATTGAAGCACTTCCTGAAGATATTAGCATCCTATATCATCTGCAAACACTGGACCTTTCTTATTGTGATGATCTTCAGCGACTTCCAAAGGAACTGAAGTATTTGACTTCCCTCCGTCACCTCTACACTCACGAATGCCCAAATTTGAAAAGCATGCCCGGAGGGCTCGGACACCTCACTTGCCTACAGACACTTACATGCTTCGTAGCAGGTACCGACTCCGGTTGCAGTAACGTGAGAGAGCTGCAGGATTTGGACCTCGGTGGTAGACTAGAGCTAAGCCAGCTCGAAAATGTCACAGGATCAAATGGTGCGCAAGCAGCAGGTCTTGGAAACAAGAAAAAATTGACTGAACTGGAGTTAAGATGGACTGATGGTGATCCGGAAGCACAAAATAATAATCATGAAGAGGTGGTGGAAGGTCTCAAACCTCATGATGGGTTGAAGGTCCTGAGGATATATTCCTGTGGGAGCAGTACTTTTCCAACGTGGATGGATATGTTGAATGGCATGGTGGAGCTTGAGTTATCTGGTTGCAAAAAGCTCGAGAAGCTTCCTGCACTCTGGCAGTTACCGGCTCTGGAAATTCTTGACCTGACAGGATTGGAGAGTTTACATTGTTTGTGCAGTGGCGCTGCTACAGCCGTCACATTTCGGAAACTGAAGGTGCTTATCTTGGTTGAGATGCCAAAATTTGAGGCATGGTTGGACACAGATATGGTACAAGGAGAAGAGACGATATTTCCCAAGGTTGAGGAGCTGGCGATCCGCAAGTGTGGAAGTTTGACTGCATTACCAAAAGCAGCATCGGTGATTACGGAATCATCTGGCGGAGTTGATACTATGTGCCGCTCTGCAATTCAGGCACTGAGGAAGCTACTACCGAAAGGGTCATTAATGGTTAAACAATTATTTGGCCAGGCTGAAACTGTGTGTTGTCGCTCTGCATTTCCAGCACTGAGGAAGCTAAAATTATTTAATATGTCGGCCCTTGAGAGATGGGGAGCAGCCGAAGGAACTCCAGGAGAAGAGGTAACATTTCCTTTGCTGGAGGACTTGGAAATTGATGTCTGCCCGAAGTTGAAAGGTCTCCCTGAAACACCCAAGCTAGTTAAATTAGCCATAGAAGGAGAAGGTCAACAAATATCCCTGCAGGCAGTAAGCAGATGCATTCCTTCGCTGTACATTCTGGATCTGGATGTGTCACCCAATGACACGGAAACAACATTGCTGCATGTCAAGCAGAAATGGGATCATGAACTCCCCCTGCTAGCTATGACGCTAACTAGGTGCGACCTTTTGTTCTCCTCCCACCCAGGTGCACTAGCATTGTGGACATGTTTTGCACGGCTTGATTATTTAGAAATTTTGAATTGCGACGCTCTTGTCTACTGGCCAGAAAACGTGTTCCAGGTCCTGGTATCCCTAAGGAGGTTAGAGATTTCATGTTGCAGCAAACTGACAGGACACACACAAGCTTCTGACGGGCAATCTGCTCCAGAACGGGGTGGACTCCCGCCATGTCTGGTATCTCTATGTATAAGTGGTTGCAAATCTTTGGTGGAGGTCCCCAACCTGCCGGCATCTCTCAAGAAATTAGGTATTGAAAGATGCGGTGATAATATCAAGTCCATCATATTCGGTCAGCATGAGTATGTGATGCCGGTGGGTGGAGAAGGTGTCGTACAGCCGGACACGTCATCATTAATTTCAGGGTCCAGCGGTAGTGAGGCCACGGCGTCTACAGCTGTACTGAAGCTGTCATCAGCAGCCAACCTAGAATCTCTAAGCATACAGAGTTGCGATCATTTGTTAGAGGTTGCCAATCTTCCTCCGTCTATCAAGATCTTGGACATTTATTGCTGCGGCAACCTTCAATCCCTATCAGGAAAGCTACATGTCGTCCAAAAATTAACTATTCAGTTCTGCGGTAGGTTAAAGTCACTGGAATCTTGCGTAGGAGAGCTCCGATCTCTGGAAAAACTCACGCTTGATGGTTGCGGAAGCCTAGTGTCCTTACCGGATGGGCCTGAAGCATACTCATCTCTTAGATATCTTCAGTTTTATGATTGTGATGGTATAAAGTTGCTTCCGTGGAGCCTACGGAGCCGTTTGGATTGCCTCGAGGTGAAACGTATAGATTCCCGTTACGAAGGTAATCTCCAGTTTCCATCTTATTTCTTTTAACAAAATGATCAGGAGCTCAATTGGTGTTGTATAAAACGCAACTCTCCACTTAAAAGATTTTGTTAGTTATTACAAGATGTGGTATGATTTAGTGATAAAAACTTTGTGAGCGTGGTGTTTAGAACCTCCAGCCAACCGCTGATGATATATACATTGTATCGAGAACAATGCACAACTAATTCCGCACTTTCTCCTGTATATGTACTTTCTAATTTCTTGTTGATTTGAATGCATAAATTCTAACATCATCTATAGGATCACGGCCTGATCTGCCAGAAACGACTTGGAAACATGCAATCAGAACGCTGGCGTGCTTGAAATAGCAGATTGAGGACCTAATAAAGAAAGTTACCATCAAGTTTTTTTTGAGGGGATATCACCAAGGTTTGTAATATTAGTGTTCTTGATGATTGATTTCAAATGATTGTATCTCCTAATAATGCTGACTCCCTATGAGGTGTGACTTCCTTGTAGGATCGTTATTACCAGACTCGTGACCGTGGTAGAATGTATAACATACACTTACTGAAGATAATCTCCAGTGAACTCCATCGGAAGTCCAAGATTTTAAGCAGCAAACCAGTCCCAGAACGCAGGCTGAAGAATTTAGCACATGGAGCTCCGTGCTCGAGTCCTTTATGCTTCTTCAAGCTGAAGTCCTTTATTTTGAGCAGAAAACAAGTCCCAGAGTGCAATCTGAAGAATTATAGCATACCGAGCTCCATGATCCAGCTTTTTATCCTTCTCTTTTCTTTTGAACTGTGACGTGTTTGAATTCGTGCCTGCTCCAGCACAAGCGAAACACAGCTAGGGCTTCCATTTCGTGATGTGTTTTTTCTACATGACCATAGAAGGTAGTTGCCAAATCAATAGTCCAACATATTCATGTTGTTGTTCGACAGCCTGTTGTTTAAAGCTGCTGCTTGATATGCACTGAAACTGCTGAACTTTGTCCCAATTCCCATGTTATGTGGGTATCTAATACTGAACGGTGTTCAGGATGATCCTGCAAGGCTTTGGATAGCACGGTCTTGTGCTGTTGTGCACAGGTACCGTTTGTCAAGCTCTGTTTCCTCCTGGTAATGCTGGAATGGAAATATTGAATTGAAAAGAATGGTGACTCCAATGGACACACGAGAAATTATCGTATTGTAAGACAAAGCAGAAGGCAAGTGCCCAAACAAAAATTACTTTCAGAACACAGCAACGGCAAACATTTCCATAGCCATAGTTAGCACTTGGCAGCTGTCATATGCTCTGTATGGGCTGGGCCACAGACATGAGAAGTAGCAGACTAGCCGCAGCAGAATCTTTAAAGTTTCAAAATATACATTTAAATTTTTAAACTTACTCGTATCACGTGAGATCCAAATCACAATTATTTAGGCATTTTACTCTGCAGCAGGGATAGGACAGAACAGAGACACGAGCTCCCCTGCCTCCGAACCCAGCTCCTCTGAACCTCCTTGCTTCCTACCTACCGGCGACGCCACAGAGGCTGCACCGTGCGACGCCGGCCGCCTGCAGGGTGTTCGGCGCTGGTCCTCACCCAGGAACCAGGGACCCCAGCACGTCCTCCACGCCTTCCTGGACCTCTACTCCGCCACAGGATGCGCCCACGGCATTTTCCCTTGCAGTTTCCAGCACGCCGGCCGCCCCTTGCACTGGTGCTCAGAAGGCGGCCGGCGAGGACAGGGTGTACCCCATTGACCTCTTCTACCAGCTCCGCAGCGTAAGGTAAATCGACAGTGACATCCAATCCTCATGATTTTTTCCTTTCTTTTCCCCGTCTCTGCCGCCCAATGATGCTGCAATTCTCACAGGTTTGCATATATTCGTTTCAAATTACGTCCCTGTCGAAAATTTTCATATAGTATGTAATGAAATAATCGGTCAGTTTAAGTGACTAGTACAGCCTGTCGGCATTAATTCTTCTGTACGAAATTAGCGCCGCACGCCACTTCCTCTTTCACGGCGCTACTGTATATCTGTCACGGAGCCATCTGCAAAGCTGGGTGCTCCACCTCCACTGCCTCAATGGCTTCTGCTACCAGTGCAGCTGCCACAAGCTCACACTCGCGCTGCCTCGCCAAGTTTAAGCTAGCGCTCAGCTGGACAATCCACTTGGCCTTAGGGCTGTTCATGATCCGGTTCCCCGGTTTAGCAGCAAAAACCAGGCCAAACCGCGATGAGCCAAGAGTTAAACGGTTTCGGTGCTGCGGGTTCCGACGGTTTTGAGATGGTAAACTGACATCTCTGCCTTCTCCGTGTAGATTTGATTTGTTGCCATTATAAACAAGATGTTTGGTGTCAACCATGTCATGATGTGAAGCAAATCCTAACTAAATAGTTGTTGCGATCTGCACCACACTACACTAGCGTGCTGTGAGCTTGTGCTGTCACTGAATTTCAGAATACAAGATGGAGCAGCCACCAGTCTCACAAGGAAAAGCACAGGACAGACAACAACTAGCAATCCCATTTCCAGCTCGGCTGACTTGTTTCTTGTAATCCACCTTTTCTGAATTGATAAAACAAATGAAGGGATGAGTTGCTACAATACCGGCTCCTATCCACCATGACGAGGTTTGGCTCTTGCCTTAAATTTCGTCTCAAAATAGGCACCCTAATAAATCAGCACGTGATACAACAATGTCTAAAACATCTAGATTTTTGTATTATTGCTGCTTATGGCTACAACATGGATGCATCTTCGAGCTATCATTGTCATGCCTTAATCTTTATATGCTGGTTACCATTGCAATTTATAAGTCAAGCACGCGTCTAGATTTTTGAAATCATGGGGAGTACTGTGGATCCAGTTTTTTTTCGATGATTGTATGACTTTTCGCTTGGTGCTTTAAAATTTTCTTTAATTATTTGTGGTCACTATTCATATTTCTTTCTATTCAAATCCAGGGTGAGAATTTTACGTAGATAGAATGAAATTTCCTCCTTGACTTTGTCGCCGTCCTCTTCCTGCTTGTGCACCGCCACGCTGCTCCAGGATGTGGGGTCATGTACCCATGACCTCGCCTCCCACCACGACGTGCCCGACACGTCTAATGGAGCTATGCGGCCTACCCCAAAGGAACGCCGCGCTTGACCGCATCCCAGGCCCCGCCCCCATCTACTTCGCCAAAAAGGACAACGTGTACTCCCTTGACCTCTTCCACCAGTTCCTCATGAATTTTCTTTCCTTTCCCCCAAGGATGCTATAATTCTCACAGTTTTGCATATATTCGTTTCAAATTACAGTCAATCTAGTTTGCATACTATAGTTCCTTGTAGAAAAATTTCAGATAACCTGCTTAACTTACATCCCTGTCGAAAAATTTCCTAGATGGAATGGAATAATCGGACAATTTTGTTGATTAGTCCAGCCTGTCTGCATTCTCTACTTATTAGCGCTGCTAGTGACATTAAACCAGCACCGCGTGCCCATTCGTCTCCTGCCTGTGGCCCATCGTCTACAAGTCCTTCACAGCTCGCCAGCGTATTTGACAAGCAAATAGCAATAGATAACCACTTGTATTAAATATAGTGGACAACTACTGGTGGGCACTGGGACAGTGTCAGAGTGTTAGGACAGGTGCAGGGTACTCCAGCTGGAAAGGGAACGTCCACCACCCCTTCCTGATATCAGCTCTTGCTACATATTGATTTCTAGCTACTGAAACCAACTATTGCTTGGCTTCACCAGCTAGCTCTCTCCATACCGCATCTGTGTTTCCTTGTGTTGTGTTTTGGAGCTCCAGGCGTAGCCATGGCTGAGGTACGGGCCACCATGGTGGTCGGGCCGCTGGTGTCCATGGTGAAGGAGAAGGCCTCCAGCTACCTCCTGGACCAGTACAAGGTGATGGAGGGTATGGAGGAGCAGCACGAGGTCCTCAAGCGCAAGTTGTTGCACATCCTGGACGTCATCACTGACGCCGAGGAGCAGGCAGCAGCCAAGAGAGAAGGGGCGAAAGCTTGGCTGGAGAAGGTCCGGAAGGTTGCCTACCAAGCGAATGATGTCCTCGACGAGTTCAAGTATGAGGCGCTGCGCCGCAAAGCCAAGAAGGAGGGCCGCTACAAGGACTTCGGCATAGATGTAATAAAGCTCTTCCCTACTCACAACCATATTGTTTTCGGTTGCAGGATGACAAACAAGCTCCGTATAATCTTGCAAGAAATTGATGATCTCATCAAAGAGATGAATGACTTTAGGTTCATGTTCAAACCAGGGCCACCAGAGCCCACAAATTACATGAGGCAGAATAATTCTCATATCATCGACCCTGTGAACATTGCCAAAGAATCAAGAGCCCGAGAGAAGAAGGATGTTGTTGATAGATTACTTGCCCAAGCTAGCAGCTCGGATCTCACGATCCTTCCCATCGTCGGAATGGGAGGGTTGGGCAAGACCACCTTAGCGCAGCTTATTCACAATGACCCTGAAATCAAGAAGCATTTCCAGTTGCGGCTTTGGGTGTGTGTCTCTGATAACTTTGAGGTGGATTCCCTGGCTGATAGAATACTGAAAGAGAATGGTTGTAAACCCACTGGTTGCTCAGCATTGGAGAACCTTCAAAATGAAGTGAGTGGGAAGAGGTACCTACTCGTATTGGATGATGTATAGAACCGTGATTAGCACAAGTGGGAAAGGCTCAAGTTCTACCTTCAGCATGGTGGCAGCGGTAGCTCAGTGCTGACAACAACCCGTGATGAAGCAGTTGCTAAACTAATGATGGGTAAAACTGAAGGAGCCTATAAACTTGAAAGCTTGGGTGCATACTTCATAGAGAAAATTATCAAGACAACAGCATTCAGTTCAAAAGAAGAGGAGTGGCCTGGTGAACTCGTTAAAATGGTCGGACAAGTTGCCAAGAGATGTGCTGGCTCTCCTTTGGCTGCTACAGCTTTGGGCTCTGTACTGCGTACCAAGACCACCGAAGAAGAATGGGATGCTCTGCTAAATAGAAGCACAATTTGTGATGAGGAAAATGGAATTTTACCCGTACTTAAATTGAGTTACAATTGCTTGCCATCATATATGCGGCAATGCTTTGCTTGCTGTGCTATGTTTCCCAAGGATTATGAGATTGATGTGCAAAGTCTAATCCACCTATGGATGGCCAATGGTTTTATCCCAGAGCAACCAGGAGTGTGTCCTGAAACCATTGGAGAAAAAATTTTCAATGAGCTGAAGTCGAGGTCATTTTATCAGGATTTGAAGAGTGTCCCATTTGAACAAAAATATTATAGTTTTCGACAGATCAAGTATAGGTATTGCTCTAAAATTACTTGTAAGATCCACGACCTTATGCATGATGTTGCAGAATCTTCTATGGGAAAAGAATGTGCCGCAATAGCTACACACCCGAGCCAAAGTGAGTATGCTCTTCATTCTGCTCGCCATTTGTATTTATTAGTGCGTCAACCAGAAAAGCTTCTGAATGCTTCCGTAGATAAAGGATCTCCAGCTTTCCAAACATTGATATGTGATGGATATGTAAAAGAAGATTTGAAGATCTTATCAAAATACAACTCTATCAGAGCTTTAAAGATCAAACGAGGTTCATTCCCAAGGCCGAAATATCTTCATCACCTGAGGTATCTTGATCTCTCAGAAAGTGAAATTGAAGCACTTCCTGAAGACATTAGCATCCTATATCATCTGCAAACATTGGACCTTTCTTATTGTGGTGATCTTCAGCGACTTCCAAAGGAACTGAAGTATTTGACTTCCCTCCATCACCTCTACACTCACGGATGCCCAAAGTTGAAAAGCATGCCCGGAGGGCTCGGACACCTCACTTCCCTACAGACACTTACATGCTTTGTAGCAGGTACCGACTCCGGTTGCAGTAATGTGAGAGAGCTGCAGGATTTGGACCTCGGTGGTAGACTAGAGCTAAGACAGCTCGAAAATGTCACAGGAGCAAATGGTGCGCAAGCAGCAGGTCTTGGAAACATGAAAAAATTGACTGAACTGGAGTTAAGATGGACTGATGGTGATCAGGAAGCACAGAATAATAATCACGAAGAGGTGGTGGAAGGTCTGAAGCCTCATGATGGGCTGAAGGTCCTGAGCATATATTCCTATGGGAGCAGTATTTTTCCAGCGTGGATGTAAGCATCTAGGCCCTTAAGGTATGTTTCGGTGATTAATGACAACCATTATTATGACTAATGAGTTTGTGCAGATTTATAGATCATTATCGCTCATTTGGTTATATGTCAAAAGAGGCCCCTAATTTTCATTATTCAAAAAGGCGATCTCGTCATTCAACTCAATAATATGTCAAGACTAAGGATCTTTCTAGTCCTAAGTGTCATAAGGTTGAGAAGGACACTTAGGTTAGTATAGGTTTTATAGTTTTGTAGTGATCGCACTATTAAGAGGGGTTTAGGCTTAGTAACTTGAGCATGGACATGGTCATTTGAAAATGGATGCACACAATGGTCACTCAGGTTTCTAGAAGCTCAAATAAGTGGTTCTCAACTTATATCTCAAGAATATTTGGATTTCATTCAAGACTCAAGTCAGAAAAGGCAAAATCAGAAAAATCCTTAACACCGGTTTAACCGACGGCTCAAGTTTTATATACGTCGGTTAAACGAGGTCAGCAGGTCTGGACAAGTCAATACACCGGTTAAACCGACGTTATTTGAAATTGGACGTCGGTGCAGTTGTCCAGAGACTCGGTTTTCAGTTGATCAGTGGACAACTACACTCACCGGTTAAACCGATGCTATTTGAAATTTGACGTCGGTGCAGTTGTCCAGTGACTTGGTTTTTCAGCTGTTCAATGGACGATTACACTCACCGGTTAAACCGATGCAACGACGGTTAATCTTCCCAAACAGTAACGGCTAGTTTTCAAAAGGGGAGTTTACATTCACCGGTTAAACCGACGATGACTTTTGGAGCGACGTCGGATTAACCGGCGCTACGTAGTTTTTTCTGGCAGCTTTTTCTCCAACGGCTCTATTTGTCTGAGCTGCCCATATATACCCCTCCAATGGGTCATTCTACCACTCTTGACACCAGGCAACATCCAAACACACATACTATAGTCAAGAGACACCTTGAGCTTCAACATTTCATACACTTGTTCATTCAATCATTCAAGAAGCAAGATTAAGGACTTGAGTAGAGAGAAGCTTGTGTGCATCCATTCTTGGTGATTGGTTCTTGCTCAAGTGAAGGCCTTAGCTTGTTACTCTTGGTGATTGGCATCACCTAGGCGATCTTGGTGATCGAGGTGATTCTTGCGGAGCTTGCCAAGGATTGTGGAAGCCCGGAGAAGAGATTTGTACGTGGCTTGATCTCCACCACACCGGGATGGTGAACGGAGACTCTTAGTGAGCGCCCTCGTCTTGGTGACTTGGGAGGTGACAATACTCTTTGTGAGTGTCACAACGTGGATTAGGGGTGTGTGCCAACACATCGATACCACGGGAAAAATCCGGTTGTCTCTTGTCCACTTTACTTATTCAAGCATTATATTTCATGCAATTCATTCATGTGCTTGATTTAGGGATCACTAGTTAGCTTTACCTTGCTAGGCTTTATCTCTTTTTATCTTATCTAGCTTGTGTAGGTTGTTTAGTTATCCGGTTGGTGAATTGGTGCCTTTCTAGTTTTGCATAGGTTAAGGTTGCTTTATCTTGTTTTAGAAATTGAAAAAGGCCCAATTCACCCCCCCTCTTGGTCCATCGATCCTTTCAATTGGTATCAGAGCCTCGTTGCTCATTTGGATCATTAGGCTTCACCGCTTAGAGCTATGGCCAAGATGGGTGGTTCGCCGCCGCACTTCGAGGGCAAGAACTTTGCCTATTGGAAAGTTCGCATGGCCGCATACCTTGATGCGATTGCCCCCGAAGTATGGTTGGCAACTAAAGTCGGGTTCATCGGAGATCCCACCCCCGACCAATTAAAATGGAATGATAGAGCTAGAAATGCAATTTTCGAAGCTATTAGTGAGGAGGTCTTTGCTAGAGTTAATGGCATGGACCTAGCAAGTGATATTTGGAAGGAGCTCATTGAGATTCATGAAGGTTCCACCAAAGTTCGTGAGCAAAAATATCACTTGTTTAGAGCTAAGTATGATTCCTTCAAAATGCTAGCTCATGAAAATTGCAATGATATGTATTCTCGCTTGAATGTCATTGTCAAGGACATTAATGCACTTGAAATATCCAAAATTGACAGTGCATCCATCAACCGCAAGATCCTCATGCTCCTCCCGAAGCCCAAGTATAATATTATCAATGCTATGCTTCAAAAGGAGGATCTCGCCACAATGGAAGTAGGAGAACTTGTGGGCGAAATTCGCGCTCATGAAATGAGCATTCTTGGTATGACCGAAGAGCCAACATCAAGCAAGTCAATTGCTCTAAAGACCAAGACAAACAAATCCCGCAAGCTCAAGATGGTCAAACAAGACTCAAGCTCAAGCAATGAAGAAGACGACCACCATGAGAGCTCATCCGATGTTGAAGATGATGGAGAACTTGCTCTCATGATGAGAAAGTTCACACGCTTGAATGAGAAGATCAATAAGAAGGGCTTCAACTTTGACTCCAAGAAGGGAATGTTCCGGCCAATGGATGTCAAGAACAAGATTTGCTACAATTGTGGCGAAAAAGGACACATTCGTCCAAATTGCCCCAAGCCTGACAAAAGAAGCAAGGACAACAAGAGTAAGCATCGCCATGATTCAAGCGATGATGAAGAAGAGGAGAGGAAGAACAAAAACAAGAGATTTGGGAAGAAGAAGATCCATGACAAGAAGACCAAGCTCTTCCCAAAGAAGAAAGGGCATACCAAGAAAAGTTTCTTGGTGGAGAAACAAGAGTGGGTGACCGATGTCTCATCAAGCGAAGACTCAAGTGATGAAGGAGACATTGTCACCATCGCCCTCACCAATGAAGAACCACCACTACCTCCGCCTCCTATGTGCCTCATGGCAAAAGGTAACACCAAGGTATGTGAGGTGGATAGTGAAGATGATAGTGATGAAGAGCTTGATCCTAATGAATTCACTAACCTCATCAATGAGTATACATCCGTCATCAAGAGGGAAAAAGGCAAAGTCAAAATTCTTGAGAGCACTCATGCCAAGTTAGAGCTTGCCCACTCCGACTTACTTAGTAAGTACAATGACTTGCTCAAAAAGCACAATGAGTCACTTGTACTTGCTAAGCAAGTTGAAGAGAGCCACAAAAAGCTCAAACAAGAGCATAGGGAGTTGGCTCACAAGTATCAAGAACTTGAATTTGCTTATGAAGTAATTGACCCAAGTCTTGAGAAAGTTGTTCATGAAAAGGTCAATGCTTCTACTTCATGTGATGACCTACTCATTGATGCATATGCCACTAATGTTGTGCCCAAGCTTGCCTCTTCTAGGGAAAAGGAATTGATGGATCAAGTGGCAAGTCTCAAGAGTGGTGTGGAGAAACTCTCAAGGGGAGAATACATCCACAAGGAGATTCTCTTTAACAATGCCCGTGACTATGGTAAGAGAGGTCTTGGTTCATTTCCGGAACCAAACATGGCTACAACTCCTTCTCCGGAGATCAAGACGAGCTTCATCAAGGAAGTTGGCTCATATTGCCAACATTGCCAAGTCACCGGGCACCACACTAGGGAGTGCACTTTACCATCACGTCCTCTTCCTAAATTACCCAAGAATTACTCATCAATGTTCCAAAATAACCATTTTCTCTTGAGTAATGTGAAGGGCAAAGTGAAGGCCAAGTTCATTGGCAAAATTGCTAAGGAGTCGAAGAAGAAGCTCCCCAAGCAACTTTGGGTCCCAAAAGCTCTTGTCACACATGTGCAAGGCCCAAAGCTTGTTTGGGTTCCTAAAACTCAAAAATGAATTCTCATGTGTGTAGGTGAACTACAAAGCCGGTGGAAAACATTGGGTACTTGATAGCGGTTGCTCTCAACATATGACCGGCAATGATAGCATGTTCACCTCTCTTGAAGACCCCGGCGATCATGAACATGTCACCTATGGTGATAACTCAAGGGGGAAAGTCTTAGGTTTGGGTAGAATTGCAATTTCAAAAGATTTATCCATTTCAAATGTTTTGTTTGTAGAAGCACTTAGTTTTAATCTTATTTCCATTGCTCAATTATGTGATCTTGGACTAACGTGTGCCTTTGACAAGAATGGTGTTGTAGTGACTCATGAAAAAGACAAGTCATTGGTATTCACGGGGTTTAGGCATGGCAATATCTATTTGGTGGATTTCTCTACAAAGCAAACAAGCACCATGACTTGCCTCTTCACCAAGTCGTCTCTTGGGTGGCTTTGGCATAGAAGAATCGCTCATATTGGCATGAGCAACCTTAAGAAAGCCCACAAGAGAGGGATGATCACCGGCATAAAGGACGTCACTTTTGACAAGAACAAGTTGTGCAAAGCATGTCAAGCCGGGAAACAAGTTGCAACACATCATCCCATCAAGACAATGTTGTCTACCTCCAAGCCGCTCGAGCTACTACACATGGATCTCTTTGGTCCAACTTCATACAGGAGCATTGGTGGTAATCTCTATTGCCTAGTAATAGTTGATGATTTTTCACGCTACACTTGGGTCATGTTTCTAGGCGATAAGAGTGAAACTCCGGAAATCTTCAAGACATTTGCAAGAAAAGCTCAAAGGGAGTACAACTCCCCAATTGTGAAGATCCGAAGTGACAACGGCACCGAGTTCAAAAATATGAAGATTGAAGAATGGTGCGATGAAGAAGGAGTCAAACATGAGTTTTCCGCCACCTACACGCCCCAACAAAATGGTGTGGTGGAAAGAAAGAACAAGACACTCATCACCCTAGCAAGAGCAATGTTGGATGATTATGGCACGTCCGAGAAGTTTTGGGCGGAAGCAATCAACACGGCGTGTCATGCATCCAACCGAGTGTATCCTCACCGACTCCTCAAGAAAACTCCATATGAGCTCATCACCGGGAGGAAACCAAATATATCATACTTTCGAGTCTTTGGTTGCAAATGCTTCATTTATAAGAAGAAAAGGCTCGGTAAGTTTGAAAGTAGATGTGATGAAGGTTTCTTTCTTGGTTATGCATCAAACTCCAAAGCATATAGAGTATTCAATCAAACCTCCGGGTTAGTAGAAGAAACATGTGATGTGGAGTTTGATGAATCTAATGGCTCCCAAGAGGAGGTTGTTGGCTATGAAAATGTAGGGGATGAAGAGATTGAAGAAGCCTTAAAAAAGATGTCCATTGGGGATATCAAGCCGGAAGAGATGCATCAAGACAATGATCAAGGGGGAGGAACTTCCTCATCTTTGCCAAACACCTCCACGGCACCCCAAGTGGATGAAGATCAAGAAAAACATGATCCACTACCTCAAGAAAATGTGTCAACTCCGACACCCCAAGTCCAAGAACAAGAAGAGCAAAATGTTCCACCACAAGCACAAGTCACCCATGATTCACCCCAACAAGCATCTACGCAAGCACCGCTAGTGAAGCATGGTCGCATCTCCAAGGATCATCCAATTGGTCAAATCATTGGTAGTCCTTCCAAAGGAGTAAGAACTCGTTCTAAGCATGCTTCATTTTGCGAACATCACTCGTTTGTTTCTTGTATTGAACCCACTAGCATAGAGGAAGCGCTTGAGGACTCGGATTGGGTGATGGCCATGCAAGAAGAATTGAATAATTTCACCCGCAATGAAGTTTGGGTCCTCGAAGCTCCTCCGAAAGACAAGAACATCATCGGCACAAAGTGGGTCTTTCGAAACAAGCAAGATGAACATGGGGTGGTAGTACGCAACAAAGCAAGACTTGTGGCAAAAGGGTTTTCTCAAGTCGAAGGTTTGGATTTTGGTGAAACTTTTGCTCCGGTCGCAAGACTTGAAGCTATCCGCATTCTTCTTGCTTACTCTTCACATCATAATATTAAGTTATATCAAATGGATGTGAAAAGTGCATTCTTAAATGGCTTTATTAACGAACTTGTTTATGTTGAGCAACCTCCCGGGTTTGAAGATCCGAGGAATCCTAATCATGTTTATAGGTTGCACAAGGCACTCTATGGGCTCAAACAAGCTCCAAGGGCTTGGTATGAGAGGCTTCGTGACTTCCTAATCATGCAAGGCTTCAAGATCGGGAGGGTGGACACAACCTTGTTCACAAAAGACGTCAACGGGGATCTTTTCATTTGTCAAATTTATGTTGACGATATTATCTTTGGCTCAACTAATGATTTACTAAGCCATGAGTTTGCTACCATGATGTCTAGGGAATTCGAGATGTCCATGATTGGCGAATTGACCTTCTTCCTTGGTTTTCAAGTCAAACAAATGAAGGAAGGGACATTCATTTATCAAGAAAAATATACTAAAGATATCTTGAAGAAGTTCAAGATGGATGAATGTAAGCCAATCAAGACACCCATGGCAACCAATGGGCATCTCGACTTGGATGTGGACGGTAAACCGGTTGACCAATCGCTCTATCGCTCTATGATAGGGTCTTTGCTTTACCTTACCGCATCTAGGCCCGATATAATGTTTAGTGTGTGCTTGTGTGCTCGTTTTCAAGCTAACCCTAAGGAATCACATCTTTCTGCTGTGAATAGGATCCTTCGGTATCTCAAGCACACTCCTAGCATAGGCTTGTGGTACCCCAAAGGCGCTAGCTTAGATCTCTTGGGATACTCGGATTCGGATTTTGCCGGAAGCCGTGTGGATCGCAAGAGTACCTCCGGGGGTTGCCACTTGCTTGGGCGTTCTCTAGTTTCTTGGTCGAGTAAGAAGCAAAATTCCATGGCTTTGTCCACTGCGGAAGCGGAATATATAGCTGCCGGTGCATGTTGTGCCCAAATTCTATATATGAAGCAAACTCTTTTGGACTTTGGTGTGAAACTAGGAAGAATACCACTCCTTTGTGACAATGAAAGTGCCGTAAAAATTGCCAAGAATCCAGTTCAACACTCTCGCACAAAGCACATTGATATTCGCCATCACTTCTTGCGTGATCACGAAGCCAAGGGGGACATTTCCCTTCAAGGTGTGAGATCCGAGGAGCAATTGGCGGATATTTTCACAAAACCTTTAGACGAGAGTACCTTTGTTAGGCTAAGAAATGAACTTAATGTGTTAGATGCGGCAAACGTCATGTAAGTTGCCATGTCATATAGAAAAATGCATACATATAGGACACTTGTCTAACCATGGTAAGATAGTGATGAGCAAGGGTTTAGCTAGAGGTGGTGGTCCACTTGTTTTTCTCTAGGCTTGTAGAAAGGCTCATCATGAAGAAGCTTTCCGTGGGATCAAACTTGACAAGTAGAATTTAAATTCTCGCTATGCATTTCTTGTCATATAGTTGTGCACTTCATGTTTACCTTTCTTTCGCATGTGATTATAGTTTGCATTATCATTGCATGCGTAAGGGTCACAAAGGAGATCACTTGATGAAGATGAGACTTGTTTTACATGCAAGATCTTAATTCATGTGAAGTGAAAAGAGTAAAGTGTTAGGTACGTTATTGCCTAGTGAGCAATGTCATGGTGAGTTTGAAGCTTTCCTCCTTCAATATTCCTATGACATGGCTCATACATTTTAATTTGGCGTTTTGTCTCTCTTGCGACTTATCCTTGATTTTGAAAAGAAAAACTATTTAAGTTATTAAGCTATCCTATTTTGAGGGGTAAAGTCGCCTATGCAAGTCCATTAACTTGAGTTTAGTTGAATCTTGTAAGTTCATTGGACTTAGCATAGAAAAGTGCGATGAGAGAGAGTTTTTGGGTTCACCGGTTAAACCGACGTTCAATGGATTTATACCCATCGGTTTAACCGGCGTTGCTAAGTGTCAGCTTCAGCTCAGTCATTTCAGACGTTCAACCGGTGTATACAAAATTCGCAGCATCGGATCAACCGGTGAACATATCACGATTCAAACCTGAAAATCAACTGTTGTTTGCGTCGTTCAACCGACGAGATCACTTTTCGGATCATCGGTTCAACCGGCGTACTGATAATATTTTGGCAGTGTTTCTGGTAAACTACACCGACGCAATCAACCGGTGCTCAAAACCTAGGCGTCGGATCAACCGGCGATAAGAAAATATGCGGGGTCCACATGTCATATTACTCTCTTCCCGCTCGCTACCGCCCGCGCGTTTTTCACTGTGTGCCGCCCCCTCGCCTTCACCGTTTTCACCGCAACCGCACTGCCGCCGCCTTGTGCCGCCGTCCGCCGCCTGCGCCGTCTCGCACCGCCGCCCGCGCCGCCGTCTGCTGCCCGCGAGCGCACCGCCGCCGTCCGCCGCCCGCACGCGCGCCTCAGCGCCGCCCGCGCGCCACAGCACCAGCATCTTCTGCTCCACCTCGCTGCCTGCGCCGCACGTGCGCCACCGCGCCGCCGCCACCGCCACACCGCGCCGTCGCCTGCACATCCTGCACCTCCACCGTGCCGCTGCCCACGCACATTGCACCACAACACGCATCCACGCCTCGCACACCACGTGTTCGACATTTTGTCCGAACCATCACGCTTGCCCTAGCTCACCACTCCGCATTCTTGTTTCTGTCGATTGTCGAGATGGGTCGTGACAAGAGGAAAGGGAAGGAGGTCGTGGTCGAGGAGCCCGCTCGCAAGCGGACTCGCGCAGCGAGAGAGGCCGAGAGGGCCGAGTTGGTGGCTAAGGCCGCCGAGGAGCAGGCGTCAGGCCGTGCTCGTCCGTTCGCTATCAGGGATCCGCCAGGCAGAGGCAGAGGCCGAGGCAGAGGCATGGGCAGAGTCAGAGGGGCCAGGGCCACCAGAGCCGTGACAGCAGCAGCAGCAGAGTCTGAGTCTGGTCAGTCACATTCAGCGGCAGAGTCGGAGACAGCTTCAGATACAGCGACAGCACAGTCCGAGCAGTCTCAGGGGGAGGACACTCCGTCACCAGCTCTACGACGATCTGGCCGCACCCGGCAGACGTCCCCCACAGAGGAGACTTCACCTGCGACCGAGCGTCGCACCGGACCTAGGACGCGAGGAGGCCACCAGCCACAGGAGCCTCGCAGGTCCACCGCAGCAGCAGCAGCAGCTCGACGAGCCGAGGCCCTAGCGGCCGAGCGCGCAGTGTTCCGCATGGACACTGTCGTGCGTCTGGAGCCAGGTGTGCTGCTCCAGAACTTGACCAAGGCCAATGCGGCAAAGGTCAAGAGGCTCAGGTGGAGTGTTCAGGAGGAGGAGTGGTTCCCGGTGACACGAGACAGCAGGGTCGATCGCAGATTCTGGACGCTTCTTCAGGCCAGTTTCTACGAGACCTATCAGAGGCGGGGCCACAGGATCTTTCCTCACAGAGTTCTTGATTGGGTTTCTTTGAGGACAGCTGCAGGGGGAGCCGATGTCAGGGAGCATTTTGATCACTTCAGGGGTCTGCCCAGATTGCTATCGATTGAGAGGAACAGATATATTGAGGACTGGGTCAGAGTTTTCTATGCCACAGCTTGGATAGCCCCAGAGCGCAGAGCTGTTCACTTCATGTTCGGAGGGCAGGTGTTTGGTTTGTCTAGAGCGACACTCGCAGGGATCCTTGGAGTTGACCTTGTTGACGTCTCTCTGCACGAGATGGTATATGGTGATGCTGATCCACCTCGCAGGGCCATGATTGGCGGGATTGCACCTTCACACGAGGCGATTTCTCAGTGCTTCCGCCAGCCCTTTCCAGCTTCCTACGCCAGAGTCCCCAGCCTGCTGACCCCAGAGGCTTACGCAGTTCACATGGCACTCCGGAGGACGTTGCTCCTGAGGAGTGGCTACCCAGAGGGGTTCACAGGTCTGCAGCAGCTGCTACTGCTCCACATTCTCACTCACGAGCCATTTGATATTGTTGACTTTATTCTGGCTGAGATTGAGGATGTCATCACTGATGGGATGGGAGTCGTTCGTCAGTTTCCATATGCTCACTGGATCAGTTTTATCTGCTCTATGATTGTGCCAGCTGAGTCACCAGTCAGTGCCGTATACAGACAGGACGAGACTCCCTGGTTCCCAGTTTACCGTCCTACAGCACCTTCGGACCGGAGGAGAGGCAGGCAGGCTGATAGAGCTGCCATGGCACGACTGTCACCGGAGGTTCAGGCCCGTGTTGCCCAGGAGGACGAGGCACTGCTAGCCGCAGAGGCACAGCTTCCCGGAGGAGATGATGAGATTCATTGGTCAGACCTAGAGTCAGACTCCTCCGAGGATGAGGAGTACTTCCCTGCACCTGCTCCAGCGCGTCATGATCATGAGGCAGGGGGTTCAGGAGAGCCAGCTCCAGTGACAGCTGCTGCTACTACTGTCTCAGAGTCACAGGTGTCTCAGCCGTCTGAGCTCACCGCACTTTTGCAGCAGCTGGTCACACAGCAGAGGGAGGATCGCCGTGCTCAGGAGGAGGCCAGGAGAGCCCATGAGGCCCAGCTTGCAGAGATTCAGAGGGAGGCCGCCCGAGAGTGAGCTGCTACAGAGGAGCGGTTTGTCGGACTCATTGACCGAGTATCTCAGAGGACAGACGCTCAGTTTCAGCAGATGCAGCAGGGCATGATGGCGATGTTCGGGATGATTTCACAGCTATATTCTCACACCGGACTCGCCCCTCAGCAGCCAGCACAGTCAGGCCTTCAGGGCGCAGGAGCACCACCGCTTGCAGTTACACCAGCTCCGGCCTCCACTGCTCCAGCTTCTTCCGCGACCCCGGAGATCATGTTCTCCTTGTCAGCACTGCTTGGGTCTGCGAGTCGTCCCCTCTTCTCTCCGCTGCCTGCGACCTCACTCTTCCAGGAGTCACCCACAGCGGTGCAGTCAGTTGGCCTCCCCACCGTACCACAGCCACTACCTTCAGGGGGAGGCGGAGAGGTATCCTTAGCCCAGCAGTCGTCACAGCCGGCAGCCTCAGCTCTTACTACTTCAGATATTGACACATCTTCTGCTGAGCCGGCTACTACCTCCACGGATCCTCTCCCCGGCAGTGCTAGCACCAGAGCCTCGACGACAGCCTCGACGACAGCTACACCTCCGGTCAGCTCAGCACCTACCGGCACTTCAGATCAGCAGCTTCCGTCTGTCACCGAGGATCCACCGTCTGACGACGACGATGATGATGACCCGGATCGCTTCCTCGCCGTCCCGCGGCACCCGGATCAGTAGCTAGCCTTTTTGTGCTTTGATGCCAAAGGGGGAGAGGGAGTCAGGGGGAGGGTAGCATTAGAGAGAGCTCGTGATTCAGGACTTTGTGACTTTGTTGTTTCGTATTGTATTATATTTGGTTTTAGTTCATGGATATGTACATTTGTCATTTGAGTATGCTGAGCTTTTGAGACATATCTATGGATTTCGTTTGAGCCATTGAGTTCCTTGATTCTCTCTTTTCGAGTTTGCTTGTGTTTATTCGCGCTTTATCTTTCTCGCTCTCTCGTTATCTATGTTTATGTTGTCATCAATCACCAAAAAGGGGGAGATTGTAAGCATCTAGGCCCTTAAGGTATGTTTCGGTGATTAATGACAACCATTATTATGACTAATGAGTTTGTGCAGATTTATAGATCATTATCGCTCATTTGGTTATATGTCAAAAGAGGCCCCTAATTTTCATTATTCAAAAAGGCGATCTCGTCATTCAACTCAATAATATGTCAAGACTAAGGATCTTTCTAGTCCTAAGTGTCATAAGGTTGAGAAGGACACTTAGGTTAGTATAGGTTTTATAGTTTTGTAGTGATCGCACTATTAAGAGGGGTTTAGGCTTAGTAACTTGAGCATGGACATGGTCATTTGAAAATGGATGCACACAATGGTCACTCAGGTTTCTAGAAGCTCAAATAAGTGGTTCTCAACTTATATCTCAAGAATATTTGGATTTCATTCAAGACTCAAGTCAGAAAAGGCAAAATCAGAAAAATCCTTAACACCGGTTTAACCGACGGCTCAAGTTTTATATACGTCGGTTAAACGAGGTCAGCAGGTCTGGACAAGTCAATACACCGGTTAAACCGACGTTATTTGAAATTGGACGTCGGTGCAGTTGTCCAGAGACTCGGTTTTCAGTTGATCAGTGGACAACTACACTCACCGGTTAAACCGATGCTATTTGAAATTTGACGTCGGTGCAGTTGTCCAGTGACTTGGTTTTTCAGCTGTTCAATGGACGATTACACTCACCGGTTAAACCGATGCAACGACGGTTAATCTTCCCAAACAGTAACGGCTAGTTTTCAAAAGGGGAGTTTACATTCACCGGTTAAACCGACGATGACTTTTGGAGCGACGTCGGATTAACCGGCGCTACGTAGTTTTTTCTGGCAGCTTTTTCTCCAACGGCTCTATTTGTCTGAGCTGCCCATATATACCCCTCCAATGGGTCATTCTACCACTCTTGACACCAGGCAACATCCAAACACACATACTATAGTCAAGAGACACCTTGAGCTTCAACATTTCATACACTTGTTCATTCAATCATTCAAGAAGCAAGATTAAGGACTTGAGTAGAGAGAAGCTTGTGTGCATCCATTCTTGGTGATTGGTTCTTGCTCAAGTGAAGGCCTTAGCTTGTTACTCTTGGTGATTGGCATCACCTAGGCGATCTTGGTGATCGAGGTGATTCTTGCGGAGCTTGCCAAGGATTGTGGAAGCCCGGAGAAGAGATTTGTACGTGGCTTGATCTCCACCACACCGGGATGGTGAACGGAGACTCTTAGTGAGCGCCCTCGTCTTGGTGACTTGGGAGGTGACAATACTCTTTGTGAGTGTCACAACGTGGATTAGGGGTGTGTGCCAACACATCGATACCACGGGAAAAATCCGGTTGTCTCTTGTCCACTTTACTTATTCAAGCATTATATTTCATGCAATTCATTCATGTGCTTGATTTAGGGATCACTAGTTAGCTTTACCTTGCTAGGCTTTATCTCTTTTTATCTTATCTAGCTTGTGTAGGTTGTTTAGTTATCCGGTTGGTGAATTGGTGCCTTTCTAGTTTTGCATAGGTTAAGGTTGCTTTATCTTGTTTTAGAAATTGAAAAAGGCCCAATTCACCCCCCTCTTGGTCCATCGATCCTTTCAGTGGATGAATACATTGAATGGCACGGTGGAGCTTAAGTTATCTGGTTGCAAAAAGCTCGAGAAGCTTCCTGCACTCTGGCTGTTACCAGCTCTGGAAATTCTTCATGTAAAAGGATTGGAAAGTTTACATTGTTTGTGCAGCGGCGCTGCTACAGCCGTCACATTTCAGAAACTGAAGGTGCTTACCTTGGTTGAGATGCCAAACGTTGAGGCATGGCTGGACACAGATGTGGTACAAGGAGAAGGGCCAATATTTCCCGAGGTTGAGGAGCTGGTGATCCGCGAGTGTGGAAGTTTGACTGCATTACCAAAAGCAGCATCGGTGACTACGGAATCATCTGGCGTAGTTGATACTAAGTGCCGCTCCGCATTTCCAGCATTGAGGAACATGACGTTAAGATCTTTGAATATGTTTGATAGATGGGAGACAGTCGAAGGAACTCCAGAAGAAGAGGTAACATTTCCTCTGCTGGAGGACTTGGAAATTGATGCCTGCCTGAAGTTGACTGGTCTCCCTGAAACACCCAAGCTAGGTAAATTAGCCATAGGAGGAGAAGGTCAACAAATATCCCTGCAGGCAGCTAGCAGATGCATTCCTTCGCTGTCCAGGCTGCGTCTGGATGTGTCACCCGATGACACGAAAACAACATTGCTGCATGTCAAGCAGAAATGGGATCATGAACTCCCCCTGGCAGCTATGACGCTAACTAGGTGCGACCTTTTGTTTTCCTCCCACCCAGGTGCACTAGCGTTGTGGACATGTTTTGCACGGCTTGTAGATTTGACAATTTTTGATTGCGACGCTCTTGTCTACTGGCTAGAAAACGTGTTCCAGGTCCTGGTATCCCTAAGGAGGTTATCGATTTGGAGGTGCAGCAAACTGACAGGACACACACAAGCTTCTGACGGGCAATCTGCTTTGGTGGAGGTCCTGCCACGTCTGGAATATCTATGGATGAGTGGTTGCACATGTTTGGTTGAGGTCCCCAACCTGCCGGCATCTCTCAAGGAATTATGTATTCATAGCTTCAGTGATAATCTCAAGTCCATCATATTTGGTCAGCATGAGTATGTGATGCCGGTGGGTGGAGAAGGTGTCGTACAGCCGGACACGTCATCATTAAGTCCAGGGTCCAGCGGTAGTGAGGCCACGGCGTCTATAGCTGTCCTGAAGCTGTCATCAGCAGCCAACCATCGCTCCCTTCCATGCCTAGAATCTCTATGTATACGGAGTTGCCATTATTTGTCAGAGGTTGCCAATCTTCCTCCGTCTATCAAGATCTTGGACATTTTGAGCTGCGGCAACCTTCAATCCCTATCAGGAAAGCTAGATGTCGTCCAAAAATTAAATATTCAGTCCTGCAGTAGGTTGGAGTCACTGGAATCTTGCGTAGGAGAGCTCCGATCTCTGGAAGAACTCCATCTTGATGGTTGCAAAAGCCTGGTGTCCTTACCGGATGGGCCTGAAGCTACTCATCTCTTAGATATCTTAAGATTCGTGGTTGTGATGGTATAAAGTTGCTTCCCCGGAGCCTACGGAGCCGTTTGGATTGCCTCAAGGAGAAATATCTAGATGCCCATCACGAAGGTAATCTCCCGTTTCCAGCTTGTTTCTTTTAACAAAATGATCAGAAGCTCAATTGGTGTTGTATAAAACGCAACTCTCCATTTAAAAGATTCTGTTAGTTATTACAAGATGTGGTATGATTTAGTGATAAAAACTTTGTGAGCGTGGTGTTTAGAATCTCTAACCAACCGCTGATGATATATACATTGTATCGAGAACAATGCACAACTAATTCCTGTATTTATTTGCACTTTCTCCTGTATATGTACTTTCTAATTTCTTGTTGATTTGAATGCATAAATTCTAACATCATCTATATGATCACGGCCTGATCTGCCAGAAACGACTTGGAAACGTGCAATCAGGACGCTGGTGTGCTCGAAATAGCAGATTGAGAACCTAATAAAGAAAGTTACCATCAAGTTTTTTTTTGAGGGGATATCACCAAGGTTTGTAATATTAGTGTTCTTGATGATTGATTTCAAATGATTGTACCTCCTAATAATGCTGACTCCCTATGAGGTGTGACTTCCTTGTAGGATCGTTATTACCAGACCTGTGACCGTGGTAGAATGTATAACATACACTTACTGAAGATAATCTCCAGTGAACTCCATCGGAAGTCCAAGATTTTAAGCAGCAAACAAGTCCCAAAACGCAGGCTGAAGAATTTAGCACATGGAGCTCCTTGCTCGAGCCCTTTATCCTTCTTCAAGCTGAAGTCCTTTATTTTGAGCAGAAAACAAGTCCCAGAGTGCAATCCGAAGAATTATAGCATACCGAGCTCCATGATCCAGCTTTTTATCCTTCTCTTTTCTTTTGAACTGTGACGTGTTTGAATTCATGCCTGCTCCAGCACAAGCGAAACACAGCTAGGGCTTCCATTTGGTGATGTGTTTTTTTCTACATGACCGTAGAAGATAATTGCCAAATCAATAGTCCAACATGTTCTTGTTGTTGTTCGACAGGCTGTTGTTTAAGCTGCTGCTTGATATGCACTGAAAGTGCTGAACTTTGTCCCAATTCCCATGTTACGTGGGTACCTAATACTGAACGGTGTTCAGGGTGATCCTGCAAAGCTTTGGATAGCACGGTCTTGTGCTGTTGTGCACAGGTACCGTTTGTCAAGCTCTGTTTCCTCCTGGCAATGCTGCAATGAAAATATTGAATTGAAAAGAATGGTGACTGCAATGGACACACGAGAAATTATCGTATTGTAAGACAAAGCAGGAGGCAAGTGCCCAAACAAAAATTATTTTCCATAGCCATAGTTAGCACTTGGCAGTTGCCATACGCTCTGTATAGGCTGGGCCACAGACATGAGAAGTAGCAGACTAGCCGCAGCAGGAAAGTAAAATGCCCCGCTGGCCCGTAAATTTGGCTCGAGGTTAACTTTCAAAATGCATATTTAAATTCTTAAACTTACTAATTGTATCGTATCGTAGTATGTGATGTCCAAATTATAGTTTTTTAGGCATTTTACTCTGCAGCAGGGGATTGGACAGAACAGAGACACGAGCTCCCCTGCCTCCGAACCCAGCTCCTGTGAACCTCCTTGCTTCCTGCCTACCGGCTACCTCCTCTGGTTGTGTTGAAACTATCGAGCACACGAGCTCAACAGTTGGTTCTCATGGACAAATCGAGAGCCACGGACGAGGAGCTCAATTTTCTCGGCTCTCGACGTCGAGGACGAAGGTTCTGCTGCGCCAGATCGTCGGCACGCTGGGCCACGACAATGCAGCTTGGCCCCTTCAACAGAGTCCTGACCCTTGCCGGCGACGTCCTCCACGCCTTCCTGGACCTCTACTCCGCCACAGGATGCGCCCACGGCATTCTCCCTTGCAGTTTCCAGCACGCCGGCCGCCCCTTCCGCTGGTGCTTAGAAGGCGTTCGGTTGTCGTTAACGTTGGCCCATATGCTGAACAGCGTCAAGTGGGCCTCCTGCGGATTCAGCTCTTCCCGTCGCTGCTGCTCGCCATCGATGTGAACACTCACAAGTCCGCCTCCTTCCCCTTCCTCCAAAATCCGGAAGCCATGGCTATCGCAGTGCTGACCTTCTCGTCCCGCCCGCCGCCGCTCCGGCTCGTCGTCGAGCGCCCGTGCGCTGCCCCGCGGACCCGCCTCGCCTCCCGCCGCGACCCACGCCAGGGGAATGCGGCGCTCGGCCGCATCGAGCAGCACCGCGTTCCCCTGGCCTCGTCTACTTCGCCGGCGAGGACAGGGTGTACCCCATTGACCTCTTCTACCAGCTCCGCAGCGCAAGGTAAATCGACAGTGACATGCCAATCCTCATGATTTTTTCTTTTTTTCCCCTCTCTTCCGCCCAATAATGCTGCAATTCTCACAGGTTTGCATATATTCGTTTGAAATTACAGTCAATTTAATTCGCATTCCATAATTCCTTAACGGAAAATGTCTGGTAACCTGCTTAGCTTACGTCCACCATGACGAGGTTTGGCTCTTGCCTTAAATTTCGTCTCAAAATAGGCACCCTAATAAATCAGCACGTGATACAACAATGTCTAAAACATCTAGATTTTTGTATTATTGCTGCTTATGGCTACAACATGGATGCATCTTCGAGCTATCATTGTCATGCCTTAATCTTTATATGCTGGTTACCATTGCAATTTATAAGTCAAGCACGCGTCTAGATTTTTGAAATCATGGGGAGTACTGTGGATCCAGTTTTTTTTCGATGATTGTATGACTTTTCGCTTGGTGCTTTAAAATTTTCTTTAATTATTTGTGGTCACTATTCATATTTCTTTCTATTCAAATCCAGGGTGAGAATTTTATGTAGATAGAATGAAATTTCCTCCTTGACTTTGTCGCCGTCCTCTTCCTGCTTGTGCACCGCCACGCTGCTCCAGGATGTGGGGTCATGTACCCATGACCTCGCCTCCCACCATGACGTGCCCGACACGTCTAATGGAGCTATGCGGCCTACCCCAAAGGAACGCCGCGCTTGACCGCATCCCCGGCCCCGCCCCCATCTACTTCGCCAAAAAGGACAACGTGTACTCCCTTGACCTCTTCCACCAGTTCCTCATGAATTTTCTTTCCTTTCCCCCAAGGATGCTATAGTTCTCACAGTTTTGCATATATTCGTTTCAAATTACAGTCAATCTAGTTTGCATACTATAGTTCCTTGTAGAAAAATTTCAGATAACCTGCTTAACTTACATCCCTGTCGAAAAATTTCATAGTTTGGAATGGAATAAACGGCCAGTTTTGTTGATTAGTCCAGCCCTTCTGCATTCTCTACTTATTAGCGCTGCTAGTGACATTAAGCCAGCACCGCGTGCCCATTCGTCTCCTGCCTGTGGCCCATCGTCTACAAGTCCTTCACAACTCGCCAGCGTATTTGACAAGCAAATAGCAATAGATAACCACTGTTTAAATATGGGCAAGATCGGAAATAGGCACACTAATAAATCACTCCATGATGTACGCGAGATAATGTCTAAAACATCCAGAATTTCGGAAAAAAGAGGGAGCACTGTGGATCCATTTTTTTCCAACGCATGGTTGTATGCGTGTTCACTTTTACAGAAAGTGAGCTTGGTAATCTCCAGTTTCCTTGTTTCCTTGTTTCCTTTAACGAAATGATCAGGAGCCCAATTGGTGTTGTCCAAAATGCAAGTCTCCACTTAAACATTCTGTTAGTTATTACAAGATGTGATATGATTTAGTGATAAAAATTTTACGAGCACGGTGTTCAGAACCTCTAGCTGTCCATTGGTAATACATACTCCTACATTATCTTCACCACTAATACCTTTAGTATATTTATATGGACTTGTGTCACCTAAATCCGTTAACTTTGGGATATTGCATATTCGGGTATCTAAACACGTAAGTTTAGGCACCAGCATCCTGCACTTACTATAGACATCCTTTAACTCCTTCTATATCTCTTTTTCTTGTTGTCCCTACAAAGGAATTTAAATATAAGATGATCTTTGCTGTTCACTTTTTTGACCATGGTTGTAATTGCTAATTCGGATCGTGTGAAATCAATCATCTTCCTCTAGTCATAAATTAAATTAAGCATGCCATCACAGAATTAATGCGGCCAAATGGTATTAGTTTTTATCCAAACGCCTTGGTGAATTAACTTTTCCCACGGTGCTTTGAACTGATACTATATGATAGTACAGTACTCTGATTAATTTCCCTTTTAGCGTCTGATTCGGATCAGCTTACATTTAGAGAACCAATTAAAGCGGCATTTGTTCTGACGTTACTCTGCAAATTCACTAGCTTCATTGCATATAGTTTGAGTAAGTGTAGTTTTCTTTACTTTCCTTCTGCCTTTTTACATAAACAATAATTTCCTTTAAAACTTTTACTATTGGATACCATAGTGTATTCTTCTTTATATATACTATCTCCGTCCCAAATAACAATTCGTTTCGACTTTTCTAGATACATATATTTTTCTATATACCGATATGTACACTATGTCTAGATACATATCAAAAACTATGTATCAAAAAAAACGAAAACGAATTGTAATTTGGAATGGAGGTAGGACCCCCGAGGTGGTGAGTTTGTAGGTAGGGTCTCGCTGAGATCAGGAATTCGAATGTGCAAGGAATACAAAGTTTAGATAGGTTCAGGCCGCCGAGAGCATAATACCCTACGTCCTGTGTGGTTTGTATCGCTTTAGGTGTTGATCGGGGTGATCTCCTGCATGAGGTACAAGTTGTCCCTCATGGTTCTGTTTGAGTAGGGTCTTTGTCCACCCTTATATAGTCTGGGAGGACAGGATTGTATAGAAATCCTAGCCAGATACGAGTTTAGGAGTCCTACCCGAGTATTTTTCGGGTAGTTTCCGACTGTTTCCAACTAGTTCTACTATGGTACGAGTAGTTACAACAGATGTGAGGCGTGGACCATATTCCATCCCCTATCCTAGAATATGAACGTTGTTGGGGATCACCACCCAAGAGGAGGCCTCGCTGAAGGTTACGTTGAAGCTTTCGGGCATTACAAAAGGTATTTCACGGTTCCGTTAATTTGATTTGCAGGACTAGCTCTCTCAGGGACGGTCGATTTTAGTTAGTGACAGTCAATTTCAGTGATGGTCGAAGGTTTGCGCCTAGCCGAATGAGCGAAGATTGCATCGTGATCTTCGTGTTAGGATGAACCACTCGCTTGGCCTCGTAATCAGCACATCAGAGATTAAGACCGACCTCCTGATGACGAAGGAATCAGTTGTACAATCTTTGACGACGCCAAGACCCGGGACGGAGGAGCGAAGGTTACTCGGATCCTTCACCGTCACATGTGTAGCATGATTATCTTATAGTGAATAATTTATACACGCAAACGTCCGGAAATGATCTAGCAACCGGAATATCCGAATATCCAATAGATATTACGGGTAGCTAGAGGCATTAACGGAACTGTGTAACGAAGGTAGGGGTATAAATACCCGTACCTTTTACTGTAATCGAGATGATTTTTGAAGATTTTTGAGAGGGTATATAAGATTATTCCGTTGAGTTAGAACATCATTTTTCACTTTTTTATTTGAGAAAATATCTTTTGGATCCCAACGGATACACCCACCGTGTTCTCAACTCGAAAAAACCTGCGTAGCACCACCAAAGAAGAGACAATCGTTAAGTCCTGAACCAACAGCACCAAGCACTAGCCGTCCAAATGAGGAAGCCCTACCTCCAATACAACGCTAAACTCCTCCGGAGCAAAAACCGAGACCCTCAAAGATACTTACGCAACGAAAACCAATAGCATCAAGTTCTTCTCAGTTGTCGCAGGACTTCACGGGTGGCCAGCCATGCTACTAAATCCTAACAACGCGCAGCGCACCGGCAGGCGTTGCGAGGGTAGGGACGTCATTTGGCTCGTCGAGATATTTTCGGTGCCGGCTGCAGCGCGGAAAGGGGAGCAGTCTGGGCCCCACCACCCGCCGGGCTTGCGCTCCGGGACAATCATTCCTCTCCCCAGTAGAGCTGCCGACACCACTCACCAGCACCACCATCAAAACTGAATCGCAAGTTTTGCCTGGAAGGTGTTGGATCCCTGATGAGATCAGATCAGGTTTTGTCAATTATATAGGCTAGAAAACAATCAAAACATCACAGTGATATCTCCTTTCAAACTAGAGTATAATGTTCAGTTCAACCTGCCCCCGTTATAGCTCTGGACTCATGCTATCTTTGGTGTTGACCAATACAATCTCTGTCTTCCTTGCAGATAGCCTTCAAAATGATCTGGGGTCTTTCCTCGGTTCAAAGACCTAGCTAAAAACCACCACTAGCGCAAGTAATGTTGATCAACTATTGTCTAAAGGTCATGCCAAACACTACATGTATAAATATTTATTGTCCTTCTAGATGGCACAAATAGTAGCAATATTGGTGCACAGCCAGTACTTGCAGATAGGCGCAAACCATAAGAGATGAGGGAAGAAGGGCTGATATGCGCAAATGCCTGACATGCACTATTAGAGTATATTAGGGATATCTCTATACTAGGTAGATTAGGATTGTATCTGTAGGAGAGGCTTCTTGCCTTCCAAGTCATGTACTCCTATATAAACCGGCGTAAGCCTCAATATAATGAATCCATTATACACCAATTCTATTATTCTACATGGTATCACGAGTTTAGGTTTTGATCCAAGGCCACAAACCCTAGCCGCCGTCTGCTTCCGCTCCGCGCGCCCCCGGTGAGATCTATCTCCATGATCTCCGCCAGGGGCTGCGCTGCCTATACCTAGGGTTCGCGCTGCCGATTGAGTTGATCGGCTGCCCTAGAGAGTCTTTTTCCTGATCCTTGATCGGGTTTTTTTCTCTCTCGCCGGTCAATTGATCAGCATCTTTTTTTATTTTCCGATCTAAGATCGGATTGGGCCGCCCATCGCCGTCATCATCTTCGCGTGTGTCTACTCTGACATCAGCATCGATCACACCGGCATCTTCATCGTTCTCGATTGTGCGGTATGGCTAGGATGCGCGGCGTCCCTGCGATGCCCCACCTCCATGCCTCACCCGCACGTACTTCTCCTTTGGTTTCTACCTTTGGCTTCTTCTCCAATCTCACCGTCTGTAGTACTCCCACTGTGACTGCGGGGGAATATTAGAGCATGTTATGGATATTTCTATATTAGGTAGATTATGATTGAATCCATATGCTACTATATCTGTAGGAGAGGCTCCTTGTCCTTCAAGTCATGTACCCCTATATATAGTGGCCTAGGCCTCAATGCAATCAATCCATTATACATCAATTCTATTATTCTACATGCAAGTGCTTACTGTGCTCCCTGAAGGTGGACTTTCTATTGTGATCTATGTATACAATGTTTAGTTGACGATAGCAGATGACATTTAGATTTTTTTTAAAAGAAGTTTTAGAATTAAAAATGATCAATATTGTACATGGGCCTAGGATGCTGATTATAACATGGTGTTATGTGCTGTGCAATCAGTACTTGATAGCAGAAGAGACAGGGTCGTCTAATACAGTACAATAGGATTATCTAAATGGAATTACATAACAAGAGAACAGGATGTAGCATCAAGTTGCAGTTAGTCATAGTCAGGTACATTAAATTGTTATATGATTGCAAAACTTGGACGCAGGCTATGGTTATTGTAATTGGGTGCTCCTTTCCTGACATGATACGTTCCAGTTTCTTCAAATAGGTACTTCTCTTAATAGTAACAAGTATGTTTTGTAGCAGTTCTCTGTATGAACATGCCTATTTTACCAGCCAAGGCTCTACACATATATATATGTACATCGCATGAAATTAGGCTCGTGGATGAAATAAACCTAACTGTTCTATATTCTCTTATATTTTCTTCTAATGAAACCTGAACTACTTTTTTGAAATGTCTTGTCAAGTTTTGGGACAACAGCTTAATGCGAAGGCCCATCTTAGGAAAGCAATTTTGCATTAGCTTTCTGATTCACGGACCTTCTTAGTTTTCTTTGATTTTCAGGATTGACACCGCAAAGCACCTATTTGAGCACACTGACCATGAGGGCTTAACGGCTGAGGTCTCTGGTGGAGCAGACAATCTCTTCTCTGAACAGAGGGCTTGAGTAGCAGTGTAACTGGCACCAAGAGCCTCAGCACGGAGACATCAACCCACGACAGCCTCGGATTATTAGTCTATAGAATCTGGAAATTGTAGTTTCCTTGCAAATGCAGTATCTCAGCACACTTGCGAATAGTCATTATGATCCGGTTGTTTTTCTGATTTTAGCATCAATTAGTCTAAGTTGTTACTTGCATAAAAGTTGATTAAGTTGGTGCCAAGAGAATACAAGGAATTCTTTGATTGCCTAATTTTCATAGAGGATCACGATTAGGCACCGCAATGAAGTAAATTGTATTATAGTTTGTAAGCGAGGTGAAACCAAATAAAATGTTTTCTCTAGGTTTAATTGAGCAGCCCATGTGCACGGGCACTTAACTAGTGCATAGAACTCATTGACCATGCTATTCCAGTTGTCCATATATAACAGATCATAGAGTTGTCCATTTGTTTGGATGGAGAATCTTTCTGTAGCTTGATCCTGCAAAAACAAAACTTCGAGTTGCCATTATTAAACAAAACATGAGACCCAAGTGTTGCATTTAACAAACTACTGGCTTCGAGATGTATTCTTTATTCTCTCCTGGCCTGGATATGCTGATGGACGGTCTACAATTTCTGCAAAGTGCACATGGTCTCCTTCTCCTTAGACTGGCTCCTCGTTAGTTGATGAGATGCAAATCAAGATATTCAAATCAGACGCATCTGGACGAACGACGTCAATGCTCTGAGTCTTCATTTTCCACAAAGCAGCTTCTCAAACCCATTGTCTAGCTTCTCCCTCTCCACCCAAACAACCGTGTTTCCCTGTGTCCTGTGCGTGTGTTTTGGAGCTCCAGGCGTAGCCATGGCTGAGGTACTGGCCACCATGGTGGTCGGGCCGCTGGTGTCCATGGTGAAGGAGAAGGCCTCCAGCTACCTCCTGGACCAGTACAAGGTGATGGAGGGCATGGAGGAGCAGCACAAGCTCCTCAAGCGCAAGCTGCCGGCCATCCTGGACGTCATCACCGACGCCGAGGAGCAGGCAGCAGCCAAGAGAGAAGGGGCGAAAGTTTGGCTAGAGGAGGTTCGGAAGGTTGCCTACCAGGCGAATGATGTCCTCGACGAGTTCAAGTACGAGGCGCTGCGCCGCAAAGCCAAGAAGGAGGGCCACAACAAGGACCTCGGCATAGATGTAATAAAGCTCTTCCCTACTCACAACCGTATTGTTTTCCGTCACAGGATGGCAAACAAGCTCCTCGTGATCTTGAAAGAAATTGATGTCCTCGTCGCCGAGATGAATGCATTTAGGTTCAAATTCAAACCAGGGCAGCCAGAGCCCACAAATTACTTGAGGCAGTATAATTCTAATATCATCGACCCAACAAACATCGCCAGCAGATCGAGAGCTGATGAGAAGAAGGCAGTTGTTTCTACATTGCTTGCTCAAGTCGGAAATGAAAATCTCACGGTCCATCCAATTGTCGGTATGGGAGGGTTGGGCAAGACCACCTTAGCACAACTCATTTACAATGACCCTGAAATCCAGAAGCATTTCGAGTTGCGGCTTTGGGTGTGTGTCTCTGATAACTTTGATGCAGATTCCTTGGCTGATAGAATAGTGAAAGAGAATGGTTGTAATCCAAGTGGAAGTTCAGCACGGGAGAAGCTTCAAAACGTAGTGAGTGGGAAGAGGTACCTCCTCGTACTGGATGATGTCTGGAACCGTGATGAGCACAAGTGGGAAAGGCTGAAGTCCTACCTTCAACATGGTGGCACAGGTAGCTCACTGCTGACAACAACCCGTGATGACAAAGTTGCTCAGCTAATGGGTACAACAGAAGTAAAAAATCTCAAAAGCTTAGATGAAATCTACATAAAGGAAATTATTGAAACAAAAGCATTCGGTTCAAAACAAGTAGAGCAAAGGTCTCGTGAACTAGTTGACATGGTTGGTGACGTAGCTAAGAGATGTTCTGGCTCTCCTTTGGCTGCTACAGCTTTGGGCTCTGTACTGCGTACCAAGACCAGCAAGCAAGAATGGGATGCTGTACTAAATAGAAGCACAATTTGTGATGAGGAAAATGGAATTTTACCAGTACTTAAATTGAGTTACAATTGCTTGCCATCATATATGCAGCAATGCTTTGCTTTCTGTGCTATGTTTCCCAAGGATTATGAGATTGATGTGCAAAGTCTAATCCACCTATGGATGGCCAATGGTTTTATCCCAGAGCAACCAGGAGTGTGTCCTGAAACCATTGGAGAAAAAATTTTCAATGAGCTGAAGTCGAGGTCATTTTATCAGGATTTGAAGAGTGTCCCATTTGAACAAAAATATGATACTTTTGGACGGATCAAGTATATGTATTGTTCTAAAATTACTTGTAAGATCCACGACCTTATGCATGATGTTGCAATGGATTCTATGGGAAACGAATGTGCTAATATAGGTAAAAAACTGAGTAAATTTGAGGATTTTCCATATTCTGCTCGTCATCTATTAATGTCAGTTGATGAAGCAGACACTATTCTGAATGCTTCCGTAGAGAAAGGATCTCCAGCTTTCCAAACATTGATATGTGATGGACATGTAAAAGAAGATTTGAAGATCTTATCAAAATACAACTCTATCAGAGCTTTAAAGATCAAACGAGGTTCGTTCCTAAGGCCGAAATATCTTCATCACCTGAGGTATCTTGATCTCTCAGAAAGTGAAATTGAAGCACTTCCTGAAGACATTAGCATCCTATATCATCTGCAAACACTACACCTTTCTGATTGTTATTATCTTCAGCGACTTCCAAAGAATCTGAATTATTTGACTTCCCTCCGTCAACTCTACACTCACGGATGTAGAAAGTTGAAAAGCATGCCCGGAGGGCTCGGACACCTCACTTCCCTACAGACACTTACATGCTTTGTAGCAGGTACCGACTCTGGTTGCAGTAATATGAGAGAGCTGCAGGATTTGGACCTCGGTGGTAGACTAGAGCTAAGACAGCTCGAAAATATCACAGGAGCAAATGGTGCGCAAGCAGCAGGTCTTGGAAACAAGAAAAAATTGACTGAACTGGAGTTAAGATGGACTCATGGTGATCAGGAAGCACAAAATAATAATCACGAAGAGGTGGTGGAAGGTCTCAAACCTCATGATGGGCTGAAGGTCCTGAGGATATATTCCTGTGGGAACAGTACTTTTCCAACGTGGATGGATATGTTGAATGGCATGGTGGAGCTTAAGTTATCTGGTAGCAAAAAGCTCGGGAAGCTTCCTGCACTCTGGCAGTTACCAGCTCTGGAAATTCTTCACCTGTCAGGATTGGAAAGTTTACATTGTTTGTGCAGCGGCGCTGCTACAGCCGTCACATTTCAGAAACTGAAGGTGCTTTTCTTGTCTAATATGCCAAAATTTGAGGCATGGCTGGACACAGATGTGGTACCAGGAGAAGAGACGATATTTCCCGAGGTTGAGGAGCTGGTGATCGGCGAGTGTGGAAGTTTGACTGCATTACCAAAAGCAGCATCGGTGATTACGGAATCATCTGGCGGAGTTGATACTAAGTGCCGCTCCGCATTTCCAGCATTGTGGAACATGACGTTAAGATCTTTGAATATGTTTGATAGATGGGAGGAGACGGGGTAACATTTCCTCTGCTGGAGGAGTTGAAAATTAAATTCTGCCCGAAGTTGACTGGTCTCCCTGAAACACCCAAGCTAGGTAAATTAGCCATAGAAGGAGGTCACCAAATATCCCTGCAGGCAGCTAGCAGATGCATTCCTTCGCTGTCCAGTCTGCGTCTGGATGTGTCACCCGATGACGCGGAAACAACATTGCTGCATGTCAAGCAGAAATGGGATCATGAACTCCCCCTGGCAGCTATGACGCTAAGGAGGTGCGACATTTTGTTCTCCTCCCACCCAGGTGCACTAGCGTTGTGGACATGTTTTGCACGGCTTGTAGATTTGAGAATTTGGAATTGCGACGCTCTTGTCTACTGGCCAGAAAACGTGTTCCAGGTCCTGGTATCCCTAAGGAGGTTATCGATTTTTTGGTGCAGCAAACTGACAGGACACACACAAGCTTCTGACGGGCAATCTGCTCCAGAACGGGGTGGACTCCTGCCACGTCTGGAATATCTATATATAAGTGATTGCACATCTTTGGTGGAGGTCCCCAACCTGCCGGCATCTCTCAAGGAATTACATATTGGTTTCTGCGGTAATAATCTCAAGTCCATCATATTCGGTCAGCATGAGTATGTGATGCCGGTGGGTGGAGAAGGTGTCGTACAGCCGGACACGTCATCATTAATTCCAGGGTCCAGCGGTAGTGAGGCCACGGCGTCTACAGCTGTACTGAAGCTGTCTTCAGCAGCCAACCATCGCTCCCTTCCATGCCTAGAATCTCTAATTATACAGAGTTGCGATCATTTGTCAGAGGTTGCCAATCTTCCTCCATCTATCAAGTTCTTGGAAATTTATAGCTGCGGCAACCTTCAATCCCTATCAGGAAAGCTAGATGTCGTCCAAAAATTAACTATTCGGTTCTGCGGTAGGTTGAAGTCACTGGAATCTTGCGTAGGAGAACTGTGGTCGCTGGAAGATCTCAGGCTTGATTGTTGCGAAAGTCTGGTGTCCTTACCGGATGGGCCTCAAGCATACTCATCTCTTAGAGTTCTTGATATTCAAGATTGTGATGGTATAAAGTTGCTTCCGCGGAGCCTACGGAGCCATTTAGATTGCCTCGAGGAGAAACATCTAGATGCCCGTTACGAAGGTAATCTCCCGTTTCCAGCTTGTTTCTTTTAACAAAATGATCAGGAGCTCAATTGGTGTTGTATAAAACGCAACTCTCCACTTAAAAGATTTTGTTAGTTATTACAAGATGTGGTATGATTTAGTGATAAAAACTTTGTGAGCGTGGTGTTTAGAACCTCTAGCCAACCGTTGATGATATATACATTGTATCGAGAACAATGCACAACTAATTCCTATATTTATTTGCACTTTCTCCTGTATATGTACTTTCTAATTTCTTGTTGATTTGAATGCATAAATTCTAACATCATCTATATGATCACGGCCTGATCTGCCAGAAACGACTTGGAAACGTGCAATCAGGACGCTGGCGTGCTCGAAATAGCAGATTGAGGACCTAATAAATAAAGTTACCATCAAGTTTTTTTTGAAGGGATATCACCAAGGTTTGTAATATTAGTGTTCTTGATGATTGATTTCAAATGATTGTATCTCCTAATAATGCTGACTCCCTATAAGGTGTGACTTCCTTGTAGGATCGTTATTACCAGACCCGTGACCGTGGTAGAATGTATAATATACACTTACTGAAGATAATCTCCAGTGAACTCCATCGGAAGTCCAAGATTTTAAGCAGCAAACAAGTCCCAGAACGCAAGCTGAAGAATTTAGCACATGGAGCTCCGTGCTCGAGTCCTTTATCCTTCTTCAAGCTGAAGTCCTTTATTTTGAGCAGAAAACAAGTCCCAGAGTGCAATCTGAAGAATTATAGCATACCGAGCTCCATGATCCAGCTTTTTATCCTTCTCTTTTCTTTTGAACTGTGACGTGTTTCGGTGCTGCGGGTTTCGACGGTTTTGAGATGGTAAACTGACATCTCTGCCTTCTCCGTGTAGATTTGATTTGTTGCCATTATAAACAGGATGTTTGGTGTCAACCATATCATAATGTGAAGCAAATCCTAACTAAATAGTTGTTGCGATCTGCACCACACTACACTAGCGTGCTGTGAGCTTGTGCTGTCACTGAATTTTAGAATACCAGATGGAGCAGCCACCAGTCTCACAAGGAAAAGCACAGGACAGACAACAACTAGCAATCCCATTTCCAGCTCGGCTGACTTGTTTCTTGTAATCCACCTTTTTCTGAATTGATAAAACAAATGAAGGGATGAGTTGTTACAATACCGGCTCCTATCCACCATGACGAGGTTTGGCTCTTGCCTTAAATTTCGTCTCAAAATAGGCACCCTAATAAATCAGCACGTGATACGACAATGTGTAAAACATCTAGATTTTTGTATTATTGCTGCTTATGGCTACAACATGGATGCATCTTCGAGCTATCATTGTCATGCCTTAATCTTTATATGCTGGTTACCATTGCAATTTATAAGTCAAGCACGTGTCTGGATTTTTGAAATCATGGGGAGTACTGTGGATCCAGTTTTTTTCGATGATTGTATGACTTTTCGCTCGGTGCTTTAAAATTTTCTTTAATTATTTGCGGTCACTATTCATATTTCTTTCTATTCAAATCGAGGGTGAGAATTTTATGTAGATTGAATGAAATTTCCTCCTCGACTTTGTCGCCGTCCTCTTCCTGCTCGTGCACCACCACGCTGCTCCAGGATGTGGGGTCATGTACCCATGACCTCGCCTCCCACCACGATGTGCCCGACACGCCTGATGGAGCTATGCGGCCTACCCCAGAGGAACGCCGCGCTTGACCGCATCCCCGGCCCCGCCCCCATCTACTTCGCCAAAAAGGACAACGTGTACTCCCTTGACCTCTTCTACCAGCTCCTCATGAATTTTCTTTCCTTTTCCCCCAAGGATGCTATAATTCTCACAATTTTGCATATACTCGTTTGAAATTACAGTCAATTTAGTTTGCATACTATAGTTCCTTGTTGAAAAATTTCAGGTAACCTGCTTAACATACATCCCTGTCGAAAAATTTCATAGTTGGAATGGAATAATCGGCCAGTTTTGTTGATTAGTCCAGCCTGTCTGCATTCTCTACTTGTTAGCGCTGCTAGTGACATTAAGCCAGCACCGCGTGCCCATTCGTCTCCTGCGTGTGGCCCATCGTCTACAAGTCCTTCACAGCTCGCCAGCGTATTTGACAAGCAAATAGCAATAGATAACCACTGTATTAAATATGGGCAAGATCGGAAATAGGCACACTAATAAATCACTCCATGATGTACGCGAGATAATGTCTAAAACATCCAGAATTTCGGAAAAAAGAGGGAGCACTGTGGATCCATTTTTCTCCAACGCATGGTTGTATGCGTGTTCACTTGTACAGAAAGTGAGCTTGGTAATCTCCAGTTTCCTTGTTTCCTTGTTCCCTTTAACGAAATGATCAGAAGCCCAATTGGTGTTGTCCAAAATGCAACTCTCCACTTAAACATTCTGTTATGTGATATGATTTAGTTTTTTTCCAAACGCCTTGGTGAATTAACTTTTCCCACGGTGCTTTGAACTGATACTATATGATAGTACAGTACTCTGTGATTAATTTCCCTTTTAGCGTCTGATTCGGATCAGCTTACATTTAGAGAACCAATTAAAGCGGCATTTGTTCTGACGTTACTCTGTAAATTCACTAGCTTCATTGCATATAGTTTGAGTAAGTGTAGTTTTCTTTACTTGCATTTTGCCTTTTTACATAAACAATAATTTCCTTTAAATCTTTTACTATTGGATACCATAGTGTATTCTTCTTTATATATACTACCTCCATGCCAAATAACAATTCGTTTTGACTTTTCTAGATACATATATTTTCTATGCACCGATATGTACACTATGTCCAAATACATAGCAATTTGGAACCGAGGGAGTACTGTCAGTGTATTACCGCCACGCCCACCGAGGGCCTCCGAGGTGGTGAGTTTGTAGGTAGGGTGTCGATAGTCGAATGTACAAGGAATACAAAGTTTAGACAGTTTCGGGCCGCCGAGAGTATAATACCCTACGTCATGTGTGGTTTGTATTGCCTTAGGTGTTGATCTGGGTGATCTCCTGCTTGAAATGCACGGGAATTGCTGAACTTTATACCATGTTATGTGGGTACCCGACACTGAATGGTGTGCAGGGCGATCCTTGTGCAGAGGTCTCCTTGTTAAGGCCTGTTTGTTCAAAACTACATCTTGCAGCAACATTTCTCCTGTTAGTATTGTCAAACCAAGCAGAGGGTAAGTGTTCATAGAAAATTACTTTAGCACTGCACCTCATAAGCCATCCTCTGCTCTGTACGGCCACGAGACATGAGAAGCAGGCAAGCGGCAAAGCAAGGGATGGAAGGAGCAGAACTGAGACACGAACTCCTCTGCCTCTGAACCCAGCTCCTCTGCATCTCCTTGCTGGCCGCTGTTGGGGATCGCCACCCAAGAGGAGGCCTCGCCGAAGGTTACGTCGAAGCTTTCAGGCATTACAAAAGGTATTTCACGGTTCTCTTAATTTGATTTGCAGGACTAGCTCTCTCAGTGACGGTCGATTTCAGTCAGTGACGGTCAATTTCAGTGATGGTCGAAGGTTTGCGCCTAGCCGAATGAGCGAAGGTTGCACCGTGACCTTCGTGCTAGGATGAACCACTCGCCTGGGCGCGTAATCAGCACGTCGGATATTAAGACCGACCTCCGGATGACGAAAGAATCGGTTGTACAATCTTCGACGACGCCAAGACCCGAGGCGGAGGAGCGAAGGTTACCCATACCCTTCACCGTCACATGTGTAGCATGGTCATCTTGTAGTGAAAAATTTGTACACGCAAACGTCCGGAAATGACCTAGGAACCGGAATATCCGAATATCCAACGGATATTCCGGGTAGGTAGAGGCATTACCGGAACCGTGTAACGAAGGTAGGGGTATAAATACCCCATCTTTTACTGTAACCGAGATGATTTTTGAAGATTTTTGAGAGTGCATATAAGATTATTCCTTTGAGTTAGAACATCATTTTTCACTTTTTTATTTGGAAAAAATATATTTCGGATCCCGACAGATATGCCCACCGTGTTCTCGGCTCAACAAAAATCTACGTTAGCATCACCAAATAAGAAGACCATGAACTCCGGGACAATCACTGAGCCTGAGCCAACGGCACCAAACATTAGGCGCCCAAATGAGGAAATCCTATCTCACCAAACACTAGCCGCCCAAATGAGGAAATCCTACCTCCAGTACGAGGCTAAACTCCTCCGGAGCAAAAACCGAGACCCTCAAAGATACTTACGCAACGAAAACCAATAGCATCAAGTTCTTCTCAGTTGTCGCAAGACTTCACGGGTGGCCAGCCATGCTACTAAATCCTAATCTGCCGGGCTTGTGCTCCGGGGACAATCATTCCTCTCCCCAGTAGAGCTGCCGACACCACTGACCAGCACCACCATCAAGCAGGTGAAATGAAAACGATCTTCTCTATCTGATTTCGAATTGAAGTCCGTAGTTAAGCTACAAAGCAAGTACTGGTAAGTAGTCTACGCAAGATACTGACGGGCTAAATCAGTCCTAGGCGTCGCTTTCAATAGTTTATTATGGAGGAGTTTGAATGGCTCATCAGGATAAATATCTTCCTAGTTGTTGTTAAGATCATCTCACTAGATGGTTTAACATAGTTCCTAGATAAATTATTATGCTAGCACGTAGCATAAAAGCTTCAAGGCAACTCCTAGACGTGTGCACCAGGCTCGGTATCCCAATCCCACTCCTAATCTCATGACCTGGATGAGAGAGGGAGATAAGAGAGAATCTATGCTGGAGGATACGCCGCGCGACTGGAGGTTCCTTTTTCTTTCTGTAGCTTGATCCTGCAAAAAACAAAACTTCGAGTTGCCATTATTAAACAAAACATGAGACCCAAGTGTTGCATTTAACAAACTACTGGCTTCGAGATGCATTATCGAAGTAGTATTCTTTATTCTCCTGGCCTCGATATGCTGATGGACGGTCTAAAATTTCTGCAAAGTGCACATGGTCTCCTTCTCCTTAGACTGGCTTCTCGTTGGTTGATGAGATGCAAATCAAGATATTCAAATCAGACGCATCTGGACGAACGGCGTCAATGCTCTGAGTCTTCATTTTCCACAAAGCAGCTTCTCAAACCCATTGTCTAGCTTCTCCCTCTCCACCCAAACAACCGTGTTTCCCTGTGTCCTGTGCGTGTGTTTTGGAGCTCCAGGCGTAGCCATGGCTGAGGTACTGGCCACCATGGTGGTCGGGCCGCTGGTGTCCATGGTGAAGGAGAAGGCCTCCAGCTACCTCCTGGACCAGTACAAGGTGATGGAGGGCATGGAGGAGCAGCACGAGGTCCTCAAGCGCAAGTTGTTGCACATCCTGGACGTCATCATGGACGCGGAGGAACAGGCAGCAGCCAAGAGAGAAGGGGCGAAAGCTTGGCTGGAGAAGGTCCGGAAGGTGACCTACCAAGCGAATGATGTCCTCGACGAGTTCAAGTACGAGGCGCTGCGCCGCAGAGCCAAGGAGGAGGGCCGCTACAAGGACCTCGGCATGGATGTAATAAAGCTCTTCCCTACTCACAACCGTATTGTTTTCCGTTACATGATGGCAAACAAGCTCCGTATGATCTTGCAAGAAATTGATGACCTCACCAAAGAGATGAATGACTTTAGGTTCATGCTCAAACCAGGGCCACCAGAGCCCACAAATTACTTGAGGCAGAATAATTCTCATATCATCGACCCTGTGAACATTGCCAAAGAATCAAGAGCCCGAGAGAAGAAGGATGTTGTTGATAGATTACTTGCCCAAGCTAGCAGCTCGGATCTCACGGTCCTTCCCATCGTCAGAATGGGAGGGTTGGGCAAGACCACCTTAGCGCAGCTCATTTACAATGACCCTGAAATCAAGAAGCATTTCCAGTTGCGGCTCTGGGTGTGTGTCTCTGATAACTTTGAGGTGGATTCCCTGGCTGATAGAATACTGAAAGAGAATGGTTGTAAACCAACTGGTTGCTCAGCATTGGAGAAGCTTCAAAATGCAGTGAGTGGGAAGAGGTACCTACTCGTATTGGATGATGTATGGAACCGTGATGAGCACAAGTGGGAAAGGCTTAAGTCCTACCTTCAGCATGGTGGCAGTGGTAGCTCAGTGCTGACAACAACTCGTGATGAAGCAGTTGCTAAACTAATGATGGGTAAAACTGAAGGAGCCTATAAACTTGAAAGCTTGGGTGCATACTTCATAGAGAAAATAATCAAGACAAGAGCATTCAGTTCAAAAGAAGAGGAGTGGCCTGGTGAACTAGTTAAAATGGTCGGACAAGTTGCCAAGAGATGTGCTGGCTCTCCTTTGGCTGCTACAGCATTGGGCTCTTTACTGCGTACCAAGACCACCGAGGAAGAATGGAAGTCTGTATTAAGAAGAAGCTCGATTTGCGATGAGGAAAATAAAATTTTACCAGTACTCAAGCTCAGTTACAATGGCTTGCCATCACATCTGAGGCAGTGCTTTGCTTTCTGTGCTATGTTTCCAAAGGATTATGAGATTGATGTGGAAATGCTGATCCAATTGTGGATGGCTAATGGTTTTATCCTAGAGAAACAAGGAGAACGTCCTGAAATTACTGGTAAAAATATTTTCGTTGAGTTGGCAGCAAGATCTTTTTTTCAAGATGTGAAGGGAATCCCATTTCAGTTCAATCATACCGAGGTCTCCAGAATTACTTGTAAGATCCATGACCTTATGCATGATGTTGCAATGGATTCTATGGGAAACGAGTGCGCTACTGTAGCAACAAAACTGAGTAAAAGTGAGGACTTTCCATTTTCCGCTTGTCATTTATTTCTATCAGTTAATAGAGCAGAAACTATTCTGAATGCTTCCGTAGAGAAAGGATCTCCAGCTTTCCAAACATTGATATGTGATGGATATTGTGACGCCCTGAAAATACACCAAAATAAATCACGCGCTAGGGTGCGTTGTTTAGAAGTCATTCGCCGTCAAAACCCTAACCCTAAACCATTTCGACCGACAGCGGGCTTGACCGCCGTCCCATCCCGCGCCACTCACGCGCGACCACTTTCCGCGATCAGCGCCGACGCAACCCCTTTTTCTCCTCGCGCTGCGCGCTTCCCCGCGCGTGGCCGACCGGCCGCGGTCGCCGCCGCGACCGGCGCCGGCATTTCTCCCTCCCTTTTTTTCTTTTCTCTCTCTTCTCCCTATTTCTCTTCCTTTCCTTTTTTTTCTTTTCTTTTTCCTCCCCTTCCCTTTTCTTTCTTTTCCCTTTTTCTTCCTTCCCTCCCTTTCCTTTTCTTCTCCCTTCCTTCCTGTTTCCTCCCTTCTCTCCTCTGCTCCCGAGCGCCGCCCAGCTCCCAAGCCGCGGTCGCCTCCCCTGTGCGCACGCACGCCCCGGGCTCGGCCGCCCGTGCCCACGCGCGCACGCCTCTGCGCTCGGCCGTGCACGCCCCGCGCGTGCTCCACGCGCCGCGCCGCTCGCCGCGCCGCCCGTCGCTCGGCCGCGCCGCGACGCCGCGCCGTCCGCCGCTGCCGTGTCCTCCCTCGCCACTGTTTCCACGTGCGCACGCCGCGGTGAGCGCCGCCCCGCCCCTGGCCCGCGCCACGCCGCGTCGCGACGGCCGCATGCGGCCGGAGCGCCATTAATGGCGCCCGCACCGCCCGCCGGCCGCCCCATCCCAATCCCCTCCGCCCCGCCGCCTCCTTCCCCTATAAATGGGCTTCCCGCGCGGCTCACCCACCCCACAACCCACTCCACCACCCGGCCCCTCGCCTCCCCCAGCCCGGCGCCGCCTCCACCGAGCCGCCTAGCGCCGCCGCCCTCGCCCCGTGGGCACGCCCCCCCTCACCCGCCTCAGCCCAAGGTGAGCCCGGGAGAGGGCTCCCCGTGCGCCCCTCTCCCTCCTCTCCCTTGCCCCGGGCGGCCCTTGGCCCCGGCCGGCCGGCAAGGCTGCCGCCGCCGGCGCCCTGTTCCTCCCCCTCCTCTGTTTCAACCGGCAAGAGGAGGAAGAACAGGGCAAAATGCCCAATAACCCCCCCACCCTTGCTCTCATTTCTAAATAAGGACCCCCCCTCTCTAATAGCTCCCTTTCGCAAAAGAAACCCTGCCCATTCTATTAATTCAAATTGAATCCCTCCGTTACATAAGAACCCAACTATGCCCGACACCCTTTAGCATGCCCTGATTAATTCTAGGGTTCGCAAATAAGCCCCTGCCCTCTTTAGATAATTACGAACAAGTCCCTGGACCCCCGTTTAAGCCCTGAAACCACCTTTAGCGCGTCATTTTATGTGCGAAACGACCTCCGATTGACCCGAAACTTTACCACTCCGCTTCTAGTATAGTTTTAGCCATGCCATTAAGAAACCACCCAAAGATATCACCCCTAACTCCGTAACTAAATTATTTCCGATTCAAGCCCAACGATAAAAGCTTTTAGTTCTTTCGCTTGATTGTATGTCTGTTTGTTTGCGTCGTAGGACACGGAGTGAACGAAGGAGTTCCCGACTGCGACCAAGCAACCGAGGACCAGTTCTGCGACCCCGAACCCGAGGGACAGTGCTTCGATCGGGACCTCCCGCAAGGGTTTGACGATGGCAAGTTCAATCCCGCCCTTTGATGCATATTTTTGTCCTAGTTTTTATAAACACAACCCAGTGGCCTGTTTTATGAAATTGCATGGTTTTGCGTGCCGTAAACATGGTAGGATAGCCACCCTTGTTGTGATAACCATACCTTAAACACCTGATTTTATAAAGAAAATGCGTGTGTGTGGGAAGGGATAAAATGTGGTTTTGAAAAGTGAGTCAGACGGGATGGATGGCTTTTCTGTGTGAATTGCCGTTGGTGTGCTCGTACCTGTGTGGTTGGGCGTGAAAGGGAGATATCCATCTTGTCACCCCTAAGGACCGAGTTAATGTGTCGTCTCACCTAGCTTCCTGTCGTGCAAACCACTTGACCGTTGTATGGGCAACGGCTTGGCCTAACCCCACTAGTTAGTCTGATAGCCATCGGGAGAGCTGGGAGCAACGGGTGATCAAGGAGACGGGATAAGCTCTGTGTGACTTATGCCCCGGTTAAACCTCGGTGTTAGGTCGAATGACCCCTTGATAGATCCCGTGGTGGCTAGCCAGGTCTAGCTAAGGTGGGTAAGGGCCTCGATGGGATCTGCACCGGCACTAAGGTGTTCGTGTTGTGGTACCCCACCTGTGGGTAAAGTTGCACACCTCTGCAGAGTTAAAATCTATTCGAATAGCCGTGCCCACGGTATTGGGCAAGTTACGGTGTGGTCACATAACTAGTGTTTCTCTCTGGGAATGGTCGAGCTGGTGTGAGTTGTTTGGAAAGTATTCGGCAGTTGTGCTACGGCGGACGGGGAGTCCGGTAGCGGTTTGAAACTTGGATCCGGATGGATCAACATCGTGTGCCCCCCCTTTGGTACTGGAGAACTTGTTTTGAAAAGTGCTTTTAAAACGAACCCCTGCATATAATTGTGTTTTCGCAAATGAACCGTAACTTTATCCTTGGATTATCCTGTGCATTTAATTCTGTTATAACCCCCTCCGCGGTGTGATTGGACTTGCTGAGTACGTTTGTACTCACCCCATTCTTACTTTTACAGTGGAAGATCCCGACTACATCCCCGAAGACGTCGAGTAGGGTTCCGTCCTACACCTAGTCTTGCCTGTGGGTGAGGTCACCGTTGGAGCTCCGCATGGCGCAAGACTCTGATGATCCCCTTTTCGTAGTTAGTATAGTAGTATGGGTTTTCGTTGTAATCCTCGCGATAGTGGCGCTTCACTGCCCATTACCGCGAAAAGTTGTATGGTGATGTACCATCTGATGTAATAAAAGTGTTATCAGCCTCCTGGGACTGATAAAGTAACACTTTTAAGTCTTCCCTGATGGGGGGACGCTTCAGGTGGTATCAGAGCCGTAGGCTGGCCGTAGGACGTGACCCTAGGAGCGAGACCCCTTTTTAGGCCCTAGAACTTGTCCCGATTTAGAAATTTTCTGCACAAACACTCACCACTGGTCTTTGCCTTGTTCCAGATGGCTGGCAATGGATGGGTTAACGGAATCTGCCACGCAGAGCCCGGCCTCCCCAAGTTACTATTGCTCAGCCTGGAACGCGTTGGGATTATGGAACCACCGGAGTATGCCTACCGTGAGTACATCGCCGGAGGCACCCTTCGGTGCGACATAATGGTTTTTGTGGAGAAAAGCACCCGCTACCCTGATGTGGACCCTTGGTTCATCTCCACCACTGGCTTTCGCTTCCCCGACACCTACCGAAAGGCCGCCCGTAAAGCCCTGCGACGACTGCGTGTACTCTACAGGCACCACCTTCAGCGGACTCCTATGGGATTTTTCCCACCCGCTGAGAGAGGAGGACGTACTTGGATTGCCCGAATGAGAGGACTGGGACGAGAAGAAGAAGACTTAGAAGATACGGTCTCCCACCTATCCATCTACCTTACGGGCTTAGATGCACTCTGCAACGAGCAGGCGGCGCAACTGAAGAAGTTAATCCATGGGATTGAAAAGATAACCCAGGAGCTGGAGGAGCAACGAACCAGAGCCGCAAGCGCCGAATATTCCTTAGCAGCCCTCCAAGCCCAGATGCAAGAGTACGAGAGCCGCAACGGAATAGGTGGATGGATAGAGGAAGAAGAAGAAGAAGAACCCATGGAAACCCATTGGGATAAGGGTACTCAGACCGAAAATGAGATGGATCGGTTCCTTCCAATAAAGAAGCGCTCTATCAGGACCGAGGAAGAATCCCCATGATAGGATTAGCACCCCGAGCTAGAACCCTACCCCAATGACCACGTATCCATGAAAACTGTACCACCCTTGTTATAATAATAAATATCATATACTCCCTTTTGCACCTGTACCAGATTGTTTACCCTGTTTTTGTTTCAGATGGCTGAGGAAGGATGGACCCAGGGCGATTGCCAAGCTGCACCTGGCTTCCCCAGCCTTTTGATCAACACCCTGGAAAGCCTTGGCGTTACGGAGCGCCCAAGGTACTACAGCCGAGAGTACGAGCGCCATGGTACCCTCCGCTGCAGGGTGATCCTGGTCATCGCCAGGAGCAACCGCTACCCCGACGTCCAACCATGGCGAGTGACTGCCACAGGGTTTAGGCACCAGGACACCTACCCCTTGGCCATCAGAAAGGCACTCCGTTATTTGTGCCGGATTTTTGAAGAACACCTCGCCCCCACACCAGCGAAGTTCTTTCCGCCGGCCATCAGAACCCCTGTTTGGGAAGCACGCATGAGAAACCTGGAACGACGTCGCCACGAAGAAGGCCCCCTGTACCAAGTGGCTACTTACCTAGCCGCCCTGGACCAACTCTTTGACGAGCAAGCCAACCTTCTGAGGGAGCAGATCCATCGAGCCGAGCAAGCGGAGCTCGCAGTGAGACTGCAGCAGATCCGAGCCGCCCATGCTGAAGCAAGAGCCGCAGCCGCGGTTAGCAGCGAAGCAGTAGCCCAAGAGAGCCTCAGGCAAGCACGAGACCGGCGTATGCAAGATTGGACCCGAAGTGGAACGCCCGTCCCGGCAATTGGGGAAGACCATGTTTTACTCGGGACACCCATCATAGGATGGGGGACACTCTTCAGAAACACACAAGCCCCACCCGAGAACCCTGAAAGTTCAGCCGCCGCCGCCGGAGGAGATGCTGCAGCGCAACCCTCGACCAATGGAAATCCAGAGGACGGTGAGCAAGGATCACTCACGCTTCCCGCCCCAGAAGAAGGCACGCCCCGCGAGTAGAATGACCGACGCCACCCTAGCAATGTACACCCCGGCCCCTTTGTTTAAGTCGTGCCCTTGGACATGACCCTGGACGAGTAGTACGAGACCTAGCCCTACCCCAAGCTGTACCCCCTTTCTGCAGTAATAAAGTTGTTTGTGCCTGTTGTTTGTGATGTTGTGAGCTGTGTTGTTGTGTGCTGCTTGTTTATATAACTACTGGCAGGAAGTAGATTCCGCCTTATATACGTATTAAACAACTTAAACATCACCTAATCGTAACTCCACCTACCTAATCAGCAGATGGTTCCCCGGAGCGTCACGAGGGCCTCCCGTAGCCGGAACGCCGCAGCTGCTGGTGCCAGAGCCCAGCCTGCTGGACAGAATCCTCCTCAGGCAGAACAAGAAGTAAGTCAGAACCGAGGAGAAAATCAAGAAGGAGAGCAACTGCCACCACCCCCACCCCTCGGAGACCTGGCACAGATAATCCATAACCAGACCCTCATACTGGAAACGCTGGCCAACGCCCTCGTTAACCGGCAACCCCGAGGGCAGAACATGAATGACAAGCTGACAGCTTTCCTGAGGACTAAGCCGCCCACCTTTGCCGGATCCTGCAACCCTTTGGATGCAGACGACTGGTTGCGAGTGATCCAGAGGAAACTCGAACCATTTGAATGCCAGGATCGAGACAAAGTCCTTCTGGCAGCCACCAGCTCACCGGAACAGCATTATCCTGGTGGGAAAACTATTGTGCCGCAGCCGAGGATGCCTCTACTATCACTTGGGAGGAATTCGTGAAGGAATTCCGCCGATATCACATCCCTTCGGCCACCATGAAGCGCAAGGCGGATGAATTCCGCGCACTGCAGCAAGGAAGCATGACGGTGGAAGAGTACACCCATCGGTTCATTGAGCTGGCCCGTTATGCACCGGAGGAAGTGAATGACGACGACAAGAAACAGGATATGTTTAAGAAAGGACTAAGCCCAGAACTCCGGACCCTGCTCACCCCTCAGATCTACCCTGACTTCAACACTCTGATGAACAAGGCCATCCTTACGGAAAGGGCCAAAACTGAAGAGAAGAAGGAGAACAAACGCAAATTCCTGGAGAGTAAGGCCCGCCAACAAGACCGCAACCAAAAGCCGAGGAACTCCAGCTACACTGCACCAAGATCTCAGGCCCCGATGCAGTATAGGACTCAGTCTCAAGTGACAGGATCACAGGCCCCGCCCAGGAGTCAGAATACCACGAGGGTCCCGCAGAGCAATGCAAGCCAGGTCGCCCCTGACAACAACAATGTTAGGGCCTGTTTCAACTGCCGTGAAATAGGGCATTACATCGCCAATTGCCCTTATGCCAAGAATAAGCCGGCCACATCAGCCTTCTCCAACACAGTGAATGGACCCAGACCAGCTCTGACCGGTGCCAACCGAGTGCCTGTCCGCAACAACGACAACAGCCAACAGACGAAGCAGCCCCAGCAATCATTTGGACGAGCCTGCGTCAATCACATCGATGCGCAGGAGGCTCAAGAAGCTCAAGGCGTAGTGCTCGGTGAGTACCTAGTCAACTCAGCTTTGGCAACAGTACTATTTGATTCTGGAGCATCGCACTCGTTCATATCCTCAAGCTTTGTGGAGAAACATAAAATACCCACAGTACTACTAAAAACACCCCTATTAACCCGGACGCCTGGGGGCGACATCAATTGTCAATTAGGTTGTCCACGGGTAAGGATCAATTTAAGTGGGTAGAATTTCTAGCAGACTTGGTAGTACTTAAGTCTGGGGGAATAGACGTGATTCTTGGGATGGACTGGTTAAGCCGGCACAATGGTCTCATAGGCTGTACCAACAAAGTGGTACACCTAACAAACCCTGAAGGAGTACAAGTGATCTGCCATACCCGGGATAGTAAGTTTGACCCAATGGTGCTTAGCATGGAAGCCAAGCCCTTAGAAGGAGTCCCGGTAGTAAACGAATACCCAGACGTATTCCCCGAAGAACTTCCCGGTATGCCACCGGATAGGGATATAGAGTTCGTCATTGACCTCATCCCTGGAACCTCCCCGATAGCCAAAAGACCCTATAGGATGGCGGCATCTGAGTTGACAGAATTAAAGAAACAACTAGAAGAACTGCAACGAATTGGTTTCATCAGACCAAGCTCGTTGCCATGGGGAGCCCCAGTCCTGTTTGTCAAGAAGAAAGATGGGAGTATGAGGTTGTGCGTAGATTATCGAGCCCTGAACGAGGTTACCATTAAGAATAAGTACCCCCTCCCCAGGATTGATGACCTTTTCGATCAGCTAAAAGGAGCCAAGTACTTTTCCAAGATCGATCTGAGGTCAGGATATTTTCAGCTCAAGATTAGGGAAAGTGACATCCCTAAGACAGCTTTTGTCACCCGCTACGGGCAGTTTGAGTTCACTGTAATGTCCTTCGGACTAACCAACGCCCTTGCCTATTTTATGAACCTCAGGAACAAGGTATTTATGGACGAGCTAGATAAGTTTGTCGTAGTCTTTATCGACGACATACTTATCTACTCCAAGAGTATGCAGGAACATGAGCAACACCTGCGGGTAGTATTGGAAAAGCTGAGGGCACATAGGCTATATGCCAAGTTTAGCAAGTGTGAATTCTGGCTGGAAAGAGTAGCTTTCCTTGGTCATATCCTAACCGCGGAAGGTGTAGCTGTGGACCCAGAGAAGGTCGAAGCAGTCTCCAACTAGCAGCGACCGACTAATGTTAGTGAAATCAGAAGTTTTCTTGGATTAGCTGGGTACTATCGGAGATTTATCGAGGTATTCTCCAAGATAGCCCGACCCATGACGGAACTTCTTAAAAAGGAGAAGAAGTTCGCCTGGACGGAAAATTGTGAAAGAAGTTTTCAAGAACTGAAGCAAAGGTTGACAACCGCCCCAGTACTGACCCTACCGGACATTCATCGGGATTTTGTCATTTACTGTGACGCATCCCGACAAGGATTGGGGTGTGTGCTTATGCAAGACGGGAAAGTCGTTGCATATGCTTCTCGCCAACTCCGAACCCATGAACAGAACTATCCGACCCATGATTTGGAACTTGCAGCCGTAGTGCATGCCCTTAAGATTTGGAGGCATTATTTGATTGGAAATAAGTGCGAGATTTACACCGACCATAAGAGTTTGAAATATATCTTCACCCAACCGGATTTGAACCTGAGGCAGAGGAGATGGTTGGAGTTGGTTAAGGACTACAATTTAGAAATCCATTACCACCCCGGAAAGGCAAACGTGGTAGCCGACGCCTTAAGCCGGAAATCCTATGGACCCAAGGATGACAATCTGCGCAAGGAAATGGCACGATTAAATGTGCACATTGTTCCTCGAGGATCCAGCCAAGTGCTAAGCGTCCAATCAACACTAGAGGATAGAATTAGAGAGGCTCAAAGCTCGGATCAGGAGTTAATAAAGATCTGCAAGCAAACTGGAGAAAACAAAGCACCGGGTTTTAGAGTGGACGATAAGGGAACGTTGTGGTACGAGAATAGGATTTGTGTACCCCAGGATGGAGACTTCCGGCAAATAATCATGGACGAAGCCCATAACTCGGCTTACTCCATCCACCCGGGATCCACCAAAATGTATATGGACATAAGGCAAAAGTATTGGTGGAATGGAATGAAAGCGGATGTTGCACGATTCGTGGCCCATTGTGATACCTGCCAAAGGATCAAGGCCGAACATCAGAAGCCGGCAGGATTATTGCAACCCTTGCCTATCCCGGTTTGGAAATGGGATGAGATAGGAATGGACTTTGTAGTGGGTCTACCCCGATCACAGAAGGGACACGATTCCATATGGGTAATAGTGGATCGACTCACTAAATCGGCTCATTTCATACCTGTACGAACCACTTATGGCGGAGAAAAGCTGGCAAAACTCTATGTGGAAAACATAGTAAAGTTACATGGAGTGCCTAGCAGGATTGTCTCAGATAGAGGAACCCAGTTTACCTCTAGATTTTGGAAAAGCTTGCATCAAGCCATGGGCACCAAGTTAGATTTTAGCTCCGCATATCACCCACAGACGGACGGTCAAACCGAAAGGGTAAATCAGATTATGGAAGATATGCTGAGAGCATATGTCCTGACCTACGGAAAAGACTGGGAACAAAGTCTGCCTTATGCAGAATTTTCGTACAACAATAGTTATCAAGCCAGCCTAGGCATGTCACCCTTCGAAGCCCTCTATGGAACAAAGTGCAAAACCCCTCTAATGTGGTCGGAAGTTGGGGAACGTGCCCTAGTTGGATCCGCACTCATAAAAGAAGCAGAAGAAAAAGTAGCGGAAATCCGCGAGAAATTGAAAGCAGCCCAATCCCGACAGAAGAGCTACGCAGACAAGAAGAGGCGGGAAATAAGTTTCAATCCGGGAGATTTTGCTTATCTCAAGGTCTCACCCATTCGAGGAACGCGAAGGTTTCAAGTGCAAGGAAAATTGGCCCCTCGATACATTGGACCGTACCGAGTTCTGAAGAGGGTCGGAGCAGTGGCATACCAACTGGAGTTACCGGAAGAAATGTCAGATATACACCCAGTATTTCATGTCTCGCAATTAAAAAGGTGTCTGAGAGAACCCGAGGGAGAACACGTGCCGGTGGAAACAATAGACCTGCAACCGGATCTGCGGTACCAGGAAGTACCGGTCAAAATTCTGGACACTGTCACTAGAAGGACAAGAAACTCCGAAGTACGGATATGCAGAGTTCAATGGAGCAGACACGGAGTAGAAGAAGCAACATGGGAACGCGAAGAGGCGCTAAAGAAGGAGTTTCCCCACCAATTTATGAGTCAGCCGAATCTCGAGGACGAGATTCATTTAAGTGGGGCAGGTTTGTGACGCCCTGAAAATACACCAAAATAAATCACGCGCTAGGGTGCGTTGTTTAGAAGTCATTCGCCGTCAAAACCCTAACCCTAAACCTTTTCGACCGACAGCGGGCTTGACCGCCGTCCCATCCCGCGCCACTCACGCGCGACCACTTTCCGCGATCAGCGCCGACGCAACCCCTTTTTCTCCTCGCGCTGCGCGCTTCCCCGCGCGTGGCCGACCGGCCGCGGTCGCCGCCGCGACCGGCGCCGGCATTTCTCCCTCCCTTTTTTTTCTTTTCTCTCTCTTCTCCCTATTTCTCTTCCTTTCCTTTTTTTTTCTTTTCTTTTTCCTCCCTTCCCTTTTCTTTCTTTTCCCTTTTTCTTCCTTCCCTCCCTTTCCTTTTCTTCTCCCTTCCTTCCTGTTTCCTCCCTTCTCTCCTTTGCTCCCGAGCGCCGCCCAGCTCCCAAGCCGCGGTCGCCTCCCCTGTGCGCACGCACGCCCCGGGCTCGGCCGCCTGTGCCCACGCGCGCACGCCTCTGCGCTCGGCCGTGCACGCCCCGCGCGTGCTCCACGCGCCGCGCCGCTCGCCGCGCCGCCCGTCGCTCGGCCGCGCCGCGACGCCGCGCCGTCCGCCGCTGCCGCGTCCTCCCTCGCCACTGTTTCCACGTGCGCACGCCGCGGTGAGCGCCGCCCCACCCCTGGCCCGCGCCACGCCGCGTCGCGACGGCCGCGTGCGGCTGGAGCGCCATTAATGGCGCCCGCACCGCCCGCCGGCCGCCCCATCCCAATCCCCTCTGCCCCGCCGCCTCCTTCCCCTATAAATGGGCTTCCCGCGCGGCTCACCCACCCCACAACCCACTCCACCACCCGGCCCCTCGCCTCCCCCAGCCCGGCGCCACCTCCACCGAGCCGCCTAGCGCCGCCGCCCTCGCCCCGTGGGCACGCCCCCCCTCACCCGCCTCAGCCCAAGGTGAGCCCGGGAGAGGGCTCCCCGTGCGCCCCTCTCCCTCCTCTCCCTTGCCCCGGGCGGCCCTTGGCCCCGGCCGGCCGGCAAGGCTGCCGCCGCCGGCACCCTGTTCCTCCCCCTCCTCTGTTTCAACCGGCAAGAGGAGGAAGAACAGGGCAAAATGCCCAATAACCCCCCACCCTTGCTCTCATTTCTAAATAAGGACCCCCCCCCCCTCTAATAGCTCCCTTTCGCAAAAGAAACCCTGCCCATTCTATTAATTCAAATTGAATCCCTCCGTTACATAAGAACCCAACTATGCCCGACACCCTTTAGCATGCCCTGATTAATTCTAGGGTTCGCAAATAAGCCCCTGCCCTCTTTAGATAATTATGAACAAGTCCCTGGACCCCCGTTTAAGCCCTGAAACCACCTTTAGCGCGTCATTTTATGTGCGAAACGACCTCCGATTGACCCGAAACTTTACCACTCCGCTTCTAGTATAGTTTTAGCCATGCCATTAAGAAACCACCCAAAGATATCACCCCTAACTCCGTAACTAAATTATTTCCGATTCAAGCCCAACGATAAAAGCTTTTAGTTCTTTCGCTTGATTGTATGTCTGTTTGTTTGCGTCGTAGGACACGGAGTGAACGAAGGAGTTCCCGACTGCGACCAAGCAACCGAGGACCAGTTCTGCGACCCCGAACCCGAGGGACAGTGCTTCGATCGGGACCTCCCGCAAGGGTTTGACGATGGCAAGTTCAATCCCGCCCTTTGATGCATATTTTTGTCCTAGTTTTTATAAACACAACCCAGTGGCCTGTTTTATGAAATTGCATGGTTTTACGTGCCGTAAACATGGTAGGATAGCCACCCTTGTTGTGATAACCATACCTTGAACACCTGATTTTATAAAGAAAATGCATGTGTGTGGGAAGGGATAAAATATGGTTTTGAAAAGTGAGTCAGACGGGATGGATGGCTTTTCTGTGTGAATTGCCGTTGGTGTGCTCGTACCTGTGTGGTTGGGCGTGAAAGGGAGATATCCATCTTGTCACCCCTAAGGACCGAGTTAATGTGTCGTCTCACCTAGCTTCCTGTCGTGCAAACCACTTGACCGTTGTATGGGCAACGGCTTGGCCTAACCCCACTAGTTAGTCTGATAGCCATCGGGAGAGCTGGGAGCAACGGGTGATCAAGGAGACGGGATAAGCTCTGTGTGACTTATGCCCCGGTTAAACCTCGGTGTTAGGTCGAATGACCCCTTGATAGATCCCGTGGTGGCTAGCCAGGTCTAGCTAAGGTGGGTAAGGGCCTCGATGGGATCTGCACCGGCACTAAGGTGTTCGTGTTGTGGTACCCCGCCTGTGGGTAAAGTTGCACACCTCTGCAGAGTTAAAATCTATTCGAATAGCCGTGCCCACGGTATTGGGCAAGTTACGGTGTGGTCACATAACTAGTGTTTCTCTCTGGGAATGGTCGAGCTGGTGTGAGTTGTTTGGAAAGTATTCGGCAGTTGTGCTACGGCGGACGGGGAGTCCGGTAGCGGTTTGAAACTTGGATCCGGATGGATCAACATCGTGTGCCCCCCCTTTGGTACTGGAGAACTTGTTTTGAAAAGTGCTTTTAAAACGAACCCCTGCATATAATTGTGTTTTCGCAAATGAACCGTAACTTTATCCTTGGATTATCCTGTGCATTTAATTCTGTTATAACCCCCTCCGCGGTGTGATTGGACTTGCTGAGTACGTTCGTACTCACCCCATTCTTACTTTTACAGTGGAAGATCCCGACTACATCCCCGAAGACGTCGAGTAGGGTTCCGTCCTACACCCAGTCTTGCCTGTGGGTGAGGTCACCGTTGGAGCTCCGCATGGCGCAAGACTCTGATGATCCCCTTTTCGTAGTTAGTATAGTAGTATGGGTTTTCGTTGTAATCCTCGCGATAGTGGCGCTTCACTGCCCATTACCGCGAAAAGTTGTACGGTGATGTACCATCTGATGTAATAAAAGTGTTATCAGCCTCCTGGGACTGATAAAGTAACACTTTTAAGTCTTCCCTGATGGGGGGGACGCTTCAGATATGTAAAAGAAGATTTGAAGATCTTATCAAAATACAACTCTATCAGAGCTTTAAAGATCAAACGAGGTTCATTCCTGAGGCCGAAATATCTTCATCACCTGAGGTATCTTGATCTCTCAGAAAGTGACATTGAAGCACTTCCTGAAGACATTAGCATCCTATATCATCTGCAAACACTGGACCTTTCTTATTGTGGTGATCTTCAGCGACTTCCAAAGGAACTGAAGTATTTGACTTCCCTCCGTCACCTCTACACTCACGGATGTGGAAAGTTGAAAAGCATGCCCGGAGGGCTCGGACACCTCACTTCCCTACAGACACTTACATGCTTTGTAGCAGGTACCGACTCCGGTTGCAGGATTGTGAGAGAGCTGCGGAATTTGGACCTTGGCGGTAAACTAGAGCTAAGACAGCTCGAAAATGTGGAAGGAGCAGATGTTGCACAAGCAGCAAATCTTGGAAACAAGAAAAAATTGACTGAACTGGAGTTAATATGGACTGATGGTGATCAGGAAGAACAAAATAATAATCACGAAGAGGTGGTGGAAGGTCTCAAACCTCATGATGGGCTGAAGGTCCTGAGGATATATTCGTGTGGGAGCAGTACTTTTCCAAGGTGGATGGATATGTTGAATGGCATGGTGGAGGTTAGGTTATTTGGTTGCAAAAAGCTCGAGAAGCTTCCTGCACTCTGGTAGTTACCAGCTCTGGAAATTCTTCACTTGACAGGATTGGAGAGTTTACATTGTTTGTGCAGCGGTGGTACTACACGTGTCACATTTCAGAAACTGAAGGTGCTTACCTTGGTTGAGATGCCAAAATTTGAGGCATGGCTGGACACAGATGTGGTACAAGGAGAAGGGCCAATATTTCCCGAGGTTGAGGAGCTGGAGATCCGCGCGTGTGGAAGTTTGACTGCACTACCAAAAGCAGCATCGGTGATTACGGAATCGTCTGGCGGAGTTGACACTAAGTTCCGCTCCGCATTTCCAGCATTGAGGAACATGACGTTAAGATATTTGAATATGTTTGATAGATGGGAGGCAGCCGAAGGAACTCCAGGAGAAGAGGTAACATTTCCTCTGCTGGAGGACTTGGAAATTATTGCCTGCCCGAAGTTGACTGGTCTCCCTGAAACACCCAGGCTAGGTAAATTAGCCATAGAAGGAGGTGGTCAACAAATATCCCTGCAGGCAGCTAGCAGATGCATTCCTTCGCTGTCCAGTCTGCGTCTGGATGTGTCACCCGATGACACGGAAACAACATTGCTGCATGTCAAGCAGAAATGGGATCATGAACTCCCCCTGGCAGCTATGAGGCTAACTAGGTGCGACCTTTTGTTCTCCTCCCACCCAGATGCACTAGCGTTGTGGACATGTTTTGCACGGCTTGTAGATTTGACAATTTTGAATTGCGACGCTCTTGTCTACTGGCCAGAAAACGTGTTCCAGGTCCTGGTATCCCTAAGGAGGTTATCGATTTGGAGCTGCAGCAAACTGACAGGACACACACAAGCTTCTGACAGGCAATCTGCTCCAGAAGGGGGTGGACTCCCGCCACGTCTGGAATCTCTACAGATAAGTGGTTGCACATCTTTGGTGGAGGTCCCCAACCTGCCGGCATCTCTCAAGACATTAGAAATTGCTGTATGCGGTGATAATCTCAAGTCCATCATATTCGGTCAGCATGAGTACGTGATGCCGGTGGGTGGAGAAGGTGTCGTACAGCCGGACACGTCATCATTAATTCCAGGGTCCAGCGGTAGTGAGGCCACGGCGTCTACAGCTGTACTGAAGCTGTCATCAGCAGCCAACCATCGCTCCCTTCCATGCCTAGAATCTCTATTTATAGGGTGTTGCTTTCGTTTGTCAGAGGTTGCCAATCTTCCTCCGTCTATCAAGACCTTGGACATTTTTGGCTGCGGCAACCTTCAATCCCTATTAGGAAAGCTAGATGTCGTCCAAAAATTAAATATTACCTCATGTAGACGGTTGGAGTCACTGGAATCTTGCGTAGGAGAGCTCCGATCTCTGGAAGAACTCAGGCTTCTTCATTGCAGAAGCCTGGTGTCCTTACCGGATGGGCCTCAAGCATACTCATCTCTTAGAGTTCTTCAGATTCAAGATTGTGATGGTATAAAGTTGCTTCCGCGGAGCCTACGGAGCCGTTTGGATTGCCTCGAGGAGAAACATCTAGATGCCCGTTACAAAGGTAATCTCCAGTTTCCAGCTTGTTTCTTTTAACAAAATAATCAGGAGCTCAATTGATGTTGTATAAAACGCAACTCTCCACTTAAAAGATTCTGTTAGTTATTACAAGATGTGGTATGATTTAGTGATAAAAACTTTGTGAGCGTGGTGTTTAGAACCTCTAGCCAACCGTTGATGATATATACATTGTATCGAGAACAGTGCACAACTAATTCCTGTATTTATTTGCACTTTCTCCTGTATATGTACTTTCTAATTTCTTGTTGATTTGAATGCATAAATTCTAACATCATCTATATGATCACGGCCTGATCTGCCAGAAACGACTTGGAAACGTGCAATCAGGACGCTGGCGTGCTCGAAATAGCAGATTGAGGACCTAATAAATAAAGTTACCATCAAGTTTTTTTTGAAGGGATATCACCAAGGTTTGTAATATTAGTGTTCTTGATGATTGATTTCAAATGATTGTATCTCCTAATAATGCTGACTCCCTATAAGGTGTGACTTCCTTGTAGGATCGTTATTACCAGACCCGTGACCGTGGTAGAATGTATAACATACACTTACTGAAGATAATCTCCAGTGAACTCCATCGGAAGTCCAAGATTTTAAGCAGCAAACAAGTCCCAGAACGCAAGCTGAAGAATTTAGCACATGGAGCTCCGCGCTCGAGTCCTTTATCCTTCTTCAAGCTGAAGTCCTTTATTTTGAGCAGAAAACGAGTCCCAGAGTGCAATCTGAAGAATTATAGCATACCGAGCTCCATGATCCAGCTTTTTATCCTTCTCTTTTCTTTTGAACTGTGACGTGTTTGAATTCGTGCCTGCTCCAGCACAAGCGAAACACAGCTAGGGCTTCCATTTCGTGATGTGTTTTTTCTACATGACCGCAGAAGATAATTGCCAAATCAGTAGTCCAACATGTTCATGTTGTTGTTCGACAGGCTGTTGTTTTAGCTGCTGCTTGATATGCACTGAAAGTGCTGAACTTTGTCCCAATTCCCATGTTATGTGGGTATCTAGTACTGAACGGTGTTCAGGGTGATCCTGCAAGGCTTTGGATAGCACGTTCTTGTGCAGTTGTGCACAGGTACCGTTTGTCAAGCTCTGTTTCCTCCTGGCAATGCTGCAATCGAAATATAGAATTGAAAAGAATGGTGACTGCAATGGACACACGAGAAATTATCGTATTGTAAGACAAAGCAGAAGGCAAGTGCCCAAACAAAAATTACTTTCCATAGCCATAGTTAGCACTTGGCAGCTGCCATATGCTCTGTATGGGCTGGGCCACAGACATGAGAAGTAGCAGACTAGCCGCAGCAGGAGAGTAAAATGCACCGCCGGCCTTTGAACTTGCCTCGAGATGTCATCCTGGTCCCCAACTTTCAAAATGTATATTTAAATTCTCAAACTTACTGATTGTATCACGTGTATCACGTGAGATTCAAATCACGGTTGTTTAGGCATTTTACTCTGCAGCAGAAATTGGACGGAACAGAGACACGAGCTCCCCTGCCTCCGGACCCAGCTCCTCTGGTTGTGTTGAAACTATCGAGCACACGAGCTCAACAGTTGGTTCTCATGGACAAATCGAGAGCCACGGACGAGGAGCTCGATTTTCTCGGCCCTCGACGTCGAGGACGAAGGTTCTGCTGCGCCAGATCGTCGGCACGCTGGGCCACGACAATGCAGCTTGACGCCTTCAACAGAGTCCGGACCCTTGCCGGTGACGTCCTCCACGCCTTCCTGGACCTCTACCCGTGCGCCCGCCGCCGCTCCGGCTCGTCGTCGAGCGCCCGTGCGCTGCCCCGCGGACCCGCCTCGCCTCCCGCCGCGACCCGCGACCCCGGTGGAGCGGCGCGGCGGAATGCGGCGCTCGGCCGCATCGAGCAGCACCGCGTTCCCCTGGCCTCGTCTACTTCGCCGGCGAGGACAGGGTGTGCCCCATTGACCTCTTCTACCAACTCCGCAGCGTAAGGTAAATCGACAGGGACATCCCAATCCTCATGATTTTTCCTTTTTTTTCCCCTCTCTTCCGCCCAATGATGCTGCAATTCTCACAGGTTTGCATATATTCGTTTGAAATTACAGTCAATTTAATTCGCATTCCATAATTCCATGGAAAAGAATGGCGACCAGTGTCGGCTTGTATGATTGTATCCAGAGACTGCCAGCAGCGCACACGTCAAACCTTCTAGGCAGCGGCAAATAGCTCTAACTCCACCACCGTTCTTAATACAGCCAAAATCCGAAATAGGCACCCTAATAAACCGCTCCTTGATACTGTGAAACGTCCAGAATTTTCAAACCAGATGGAGCACTGTGGAGATCTAGTTTTCCAATGATTGTAAGAGTGTTCATTTGTACAGAAAGCGAGCTTGCTGTTTAAAAATTCTTGCATTATTTGCGGTCATTGTTTGTACTTATCTGTGTTCAAAATCAGAGGTTAGGATTTATATGTACAGGAACGAGAAAATGGTCTCACGTCCCGCTTCATAAATGTGTGTCGAGAGCTAGCCGCTGAGCCTGGCCCAAATTTATAACTTGCGCTACTGTGTGTCTGTCAGGGAGCCATCTGCGAAGCTGGGTGCTCCACCTCCACTGCCTCAATGGCTTCTGCTACCAGTGCAGCTGCCACAAGCTCACACTCGCGCTGCCTCGCCAAGTTTAAGCTAGCGCTCAGCTGGACAATCCACTTGGCCTTAGGGCCGTTCATGATCCGGTTCCCCGGTTTAGCAGCAAAAACCAGGCCAAACCGCGAGGAGCCAAGAGTTAAACGGTTTCGGTGCTGCGGGTTTCGACGGTTTTGAGATGGTAAACTGACATCTCTGCCTTCTCCGTGTAGATTTGATTTGTTGCCATTATAAACAGGATGTTTGGTGTCAACCATGTCATGATGTGAAGCGAATCCTAACTAAATAGTTGTTGCGATCTGCACCACACTACACTAGCGTGCTGTGAGCTTGTGCTGTCACTGAATTTCAGAATACCAGATGGAGCAGCCACCAGTCTCACAAGGAAAAGCACAGGACAGACAACAACTAGCAATCCCATTTCCAGCTCGGCTGACTTGTTTCTTGTAATCCACCTTTTCTGAATTGATAAAACAAATGAAGGGATGAGTTGTTACGATACCGGCTCCTATCCACCATGACGAGGTTTGGCTCTTGCCTTAAATTTCGTCTCAAAATAGGCACCCTAATAAATCAGCACGTGGTACAACAATGTGTAAAACAACTAGATTTTTGAAACAGAGGGAGCACTTTGCAGTGGATCCAATTTTTCAATGATTGTAGGACTGTTCATTTGTATGGAAAGTGAGCTGGTGTTTAAAAGTTCTTGAATTATTCGTGGTCACTATTTATGTTTCTTTCTATTCAAAAACAGGAAAATGGTCCCTCATCGTCCCGTCTCATTAATGTGTGTCGGAGCTAGCAGCTGAGCCTGGACCGGATTCATAATTTGTGCTGCTGTATGCTGTATGTCTGTGAGGGAGCCATGTGCAAAGCTCTGGGTGCTCCAGCTGGAAGGAGTGCGTCCACCGTCCCGTCCACATAATAGCAGCTCCTGGTACATATTGATTTCTACCTTCTGAAACCCATACCCATCATTGCCTAGCTTCACTCTCTCCATACCAAGCACCTGCGTTTCCTTGTGTTGCTTGTGTTTTGGAGCTCCAAGCGTAGCCATGGCTGAGGTACTGGCCACCGTGGTGGTCGGGCCACTGGTGTCATGAGAGACACCAGTGGAGTGTGAGAATTTTATGTAGATTGAACGAAATTTCCTCCTCGACTTTGTCGCCATCCTCTTCCTGCTCGTGCACCGCCACGCTGCTCCAGGATGTGGGGTCATGTACCCATGACCTCGCCTCCCACCACGACGTGCCCGACACGCCTGATGGAGCTATGCGGCCTACCCCAGAGCATTTTGGGTCTCACGGTCTCTCTCATTAATAAATCATTAATAAAGTGAGCTGCCCACGTTTTCTCTATGAGCTAGCTCTTCAAGAACACATAGGACTCTCTCCTCACCTTCTCTTTCTTTCATGTAAGCAAAATGATTGGAGGAGTCCTAATAGCATCCCCAAATAGAGCTGACATAGCTAGATGAGGAAGAATATTTTTCTGACGTCATGATGATTGATTTCAATGATTCTAGCTCCTAATGCTAAGCTGCTAACTCCCTATGACGTGTCACTTCCTTGTAGGATCGTTATTACCAGACCTGCAAATGATGGACTATTGTGACCATAGTAGAATGTATAACATGCACTTTCTGAAGAATTTAGCATATAGAGCTCCATGCTCCAGTCCTTTATTTATCCTTGTTGAAGCTGAAGTCCTTGAATTCTGAGCAGAAGACAAGCCCCAGACTGAAAGCTGAAGAATTTGTAGCATTTGGAGCTCCGTGCTCCAGCTTTCTATCCTTTTTTTTTTCTTTTGAACTATGATGTGTTTGAGTTCGTTTCTGCTCCAGCACCAGGGAAGCGGAGCTACCACTTTCATTTCATGATGTGTTTCTTTACATAACCGCAGATGATACTTGCCATAGAATCGAACAGTCCAGCATACTCATGTGTTTCGTTGTTTAAGCTGCTGCTTGAAATGCACGGGAATTGCTGAACTTTATTCCATGTTATGTGGGTACCCGACACTGAATGGTGTGCAGGGCGATCCTTGTGCAGAGGTCTCCTTGTTAAGGCCTGTCTGTTCAAAACTACATCTTGCAGCAACATTTCTCCTGTTAGTATTGTCAAACCAAGCAGAGGGTAAGTGTTCATAGAAAATTACTTTAGCACTGCACCTCATAAGCCATCCTCTGCTCTGTACGGCCACGAGACATGAGAAGCAGGCAAGCAGCAAAGCAAGGGATGGAAGGAGCAGAACAGAGACACGAACTCCTCTGCCTCTGAACCCAGATCCTCTGCATCTCCTTGCTGGCTGCTGTTGGGGATCGCCACCCAAGAGGAGGCCTCGCCGAAGGTTACGTCGAAGCTTTCGGGCATTACAAAAGGTATTTCATGGTTCTCTTAATTTGATTTGCAGAACTAGCTCTCTCAGTGACGGTCGATTTCAGTCAGTGATGGTCGAAGGTTTGCACCTAGCCGAATGAGCGAAGGTTGCACCGTGACCTTCGTGCTAGGATGAACCACTCGCCTAGGCTCGTAATCAGCACGTCGGAGATTAAGACCGACCTCCGGATGATGAAGGAATCGGTTGCACAATCTTCGACGACGCCAAGACCCAGGGCGGAGGAGCGAAGGTTACTCGGACCCTTCACCGTCACATGTGTAGCATGATCATCTTGTAGTGAATAATTTATACACGCAAACGTCCGAAGATGACCTAGTAACCGGAATATCCGAATATCCAACAGATACAGATATTTCGGGTAGGTAGAGGCATTACCGGAACTGTGTAACGAAGGTAGGGGTATAAATACCCCCGCCTTTTACTGTAACCGAGATGATTTTTGAAGATTTTTGAGAGTGCATATAAGGTTATTCCGTTGAGTTAGAACATTATTTGTTGATATGTGATCCAAATTCAGAAGGCCAAGTTTTCGTAGCCGGTACGGATCGTTCCCTACTCGGTTTAGGGTTCCACCTCTATAAATATACTTGTAAGCCGCAGGAGATAGTTATCTCATTGTAAATCTCCTGCGTTCTGTAAACACCCCGAAAATAGTGAGATTGTTTGCCGGTCGGCGCCCGTGGTTTTTCCCCTTCGTGTTGGAGGGGTTTTCCACGTTAAACCCGTGTCTTCTCTGTGTTTGATCTATTTTGTGTCGTATTCGGTTTCTAACAAGTGGTACCAGAGCCGTGTTCTTGTGATCCGTGTGCTAGGGTTTCCTGCCGGCGCACGTATGTCGACGACAATGAAGTACTATCTTCCGCTACTAGATTTCAACACGCGATTCTCGCTGTGGCAAATGAAGATGTGGGCTGTGCTCGCGTCCTATGATCTTGATGATGCTCTGGAGGGCTTCGGGAAGGATCAGAAAACATGGACACTGGATGAATCGAGGAAGGATCGTAAGGCTCTGTCCATGATTCATCTACAACTTTCGAACAATATGTTGCAGGAGTGTTTGGAGGAGAAATCCGCTGCTGCTCTCTGGTTGAAGCTGGAGTCGATCTGTATGTCGAAAGATCTAACCAGCAAGATGCATGTCAAGATGAAGCTGTTCACGCACAAGTTGCAAGAAGGAGGCTCCGTTCTGACGCACATATCGGTGTTTAAGGAGATCGTGGCCGATCTAACATCTATGGAGGTAAAGTTTGATGATGAAGACTTAGCTCTTCTTCTTCTGTGTTCCCTCCCTGCATCGTTCAGCAATTTTCGAGATACGATCCTATACAGTCGTGATACTCTAACCATGACCGAAGTGTATGAAGCTTTGACTGCGAAAGAGAAGATGAGACAGATGGTTAACTCGGAAGATGATGCGGTCTCGAGTGGAGAAGCTTTAACTGTTCGTGGCCGCACTGAGCAGAAGAAGTTCAACTCAGGTGGAAAAGGAAAAGGAAATAACCAGAGGGATCGCTCCAAGTCAAGGGGGCCATCAGGTGGATTGTGCAAATACTGCAAGAAGAAGAATAGCCATGTAATTGAGAACTGTTACAAACTGCAGAACAAGGAAAAGAGGAACAGGGAGAAGGGTAAGACCGATAGTACCGCCTCTGTTGCCTCCGATAATAGTTTTGATAACGGTGATGTTCTTATTGCCTTTGCTGGATGTGCTGCTGATGATGTCCAATGGATCCTCGATTCTGCTTGCTCATATCATGTCTGCATTAACAGATCTTTGTTTAGTACCTATGAAGTTGTGCAGAACGGAGGCACTGTTCGGATAGGCAATAATTCCCCTTGCACTATTGTTGGCATGGGCACCGTGCAGATCAAGATGTTCGATGGGGTTGTGCGCACATTGACAGAAGTGCGGCATGTTCCATCCATGTCCAGGAACTTAATCTCTCTGAGTACACTGGACACGAAAGGTTACAAGTATTACGCCGGTGACGGTGTTATGAAGGTAACAAAAGGCTCTCTTGTGGTTATTAAAGGTGACTTGAAAGCTGCAAACTTATATGTGCTTCGAGGTAGTTCTGCCTCTGCTAATGCTGTTGTTGCTTCTGATCCTGAGACTACTAAAATTTGGCATATGCACCTTGGCCATATGAGCGCACCTGGTTTGGCAGAATTAAGCAAGAGAGGCCTTCTTGATGGTTGTCATGCTGATACCCTTGATTTCTGTGAGCACTGTGTTTTCGGTAAGCATAAAAGGGTAAAGTTCAGTTCTGCTATTCATAATACCGAAAACATTCTTGATTATGTTCATGCTGATTTGTGGGGGCCGTCACGTAGAATTTCTCATGGTGGTGCTCGTTACATGTTGACTATCATTGATGATAAGTCACGCAGAGTTTGGCCTTATTTTCTTAAGCACAAATCAGATGCCTTTGAGTCTTTCAAGGTTTGGAAAACTATGGTTGAGAAGCAGACCGAGAGGAAGCTGAAAGTTCTGAGAACTGACAATGGTATGAAGTTTTGTTCTGGTGTCTTTAACTCTTTCTGCAGGAAGGAGGGCATTGTGAGGCACCGCACTATACCATATATGCCTCAGCAGAATGGCGTGGCGGAGCGTATGAACAGAACAATAATCTCCAAGGCTCGGTGTATGCTGTCCAATTCAGGTTTGAGCCGAAAGTTTTGGGCTGAGGCCGCTTCCACTGCTTGTCATTTGATTAATTGTTCACCATCCACTGCTATCGATAAGAAAACTCCAATTGAGGTGTGGTCTGGTTCCCCCTATAATTATTCTCAGTTGAGAGTGTTTGGCTGTACTGCATATGCACATGTTGATAATGGTAAACTTGAGCCTAGAGCAATTAAATGCGTTTTCTTGGGTTATGGATCTGGTGTTAAAGCATATAAATTGTGGAATCCTGATACACAGAAGGCATTTTATAGCAGAAACGTTGTGTTCAATGAATCTGCTATGTTCACTTCGGCTGTATCTACCAGTGCTACTAACCAGAATTCTGAGTCGATCAGTGTGCAGGTGGAGCACGTGGGGATGTCGATGATCATGCTCCACCATCTGTTGAACCTGCTGAAAATTCATCTCCTAGCAGTGCCTCGTCACCTATTGTGGAGTCTCATCCGCAGTCTCTTGCTGAAGGCCGAGCTAGGAGGCAGATAGTTCGGCCCCAAAGATTGATTAAAGAGTGCAATGTTGCTTTTGCTTTGGCTGTTGCTGAAGAGGTTGATAATGCTCAGGAACCATTGAATTACTCAGAAGCTATATTGTCTACTAATAGTGAAAAGTGGATGGGTGCTATGCATGAAGAGATGGAGTCTCTTGAGAAGAATGGCACTTGGGAACTAGTTCGGCTGCCTCCTGGCAAAAGAGCAGTTAAGTGCAAATGGATCTTCAAAAGAAAAGAAGGTATGACTCCAACAGAGCCTCCGCGCTTTAAATCAAGGCTAGTTGCTAAAGGTTTTAGCCAGATTCCAGAAATTGATTACACTGATGTCTATTCTCTTGTTGTCAAGCATAGTTCAATTCGTACCTTTCTTAGTCTTATTGCTATGCATGATTATGAGCTTGAGCAGTTAGATGTGAAAACTACTTTCTTACATGGTGATTTGGAGGAGGACATTTATATGGACCAGCCTGAGGGGTTCGTTGTTCCTGGAAAAGAAGACTATGTGTGCAGGTTGAAGAAGTCCTTATATGGTTTGAAACAATCTCCCAGACAGTGGTATAAGAGGTTTGATTCATTTATGCTTTCTAATGGCTTTCAGAGGTCTCAATATGATAGCTGTGTTTATCTTAAGTTTGTTAATGGATCATCTACATACTTGCTGCTATATGTTGATGATATGTTGATTGCTACAAAGAGCATGAAGGAAATCACTGCTTTGAAGGCACAGCTTAGCAGCGAATTTGATATGAAGGATCTGGGTGCTGCAAAGAAAATCCTTAGCATGGAGATAGTCAGGGATAGGAAGTCTGGACTGCTGTACTTAAGCCAGAAGAGTTATATTGAGAAGGTCCTTCATCGTTTGAACGTGCATAATGCTAAACCTGTGAGTACTCCGTTGGCTCCTCATTTTAAACTGTCTGCTAAACAGTGTGCTGAAACTGATGCTGATCTTGAGTATATGTCAAAAGTTCCATACTCTAGTGCTGTTGGGTCACTCATGTATGCTATGGTTTGCTCTCGCTCTGATTTGTCTCATGCTATGAGCGTTGTTGCTAGATACATGTCTAATCCTGGTAAAGAGCATTGGAAAGCTGTTCAGTGGATTTTCAGATATCTATGTGGCTCTTCTACTGCTTGTTTATCTTATGGTAAATCTGGAGATGGTCTGGTTGGCTATGTTGGTTCAGATTATGCTGGTGATTTAGGCAGGAGGAGATCACTTTCAGGTTATGTCTTTACTGTTGGAGATTGTGCTGTGAGCTGGAAAGCTTGTTTACAGGCTACTGTTGCTATGTGTACCACAGAAGTTGAGTATATGGCGGTTGCAGAAGCTGCTAAGGAAGCTTTATGGTTGAAAGGTATATATTCAGAGCTATGTGGAATTAAGTCTTGCATTACCATTCATTGTGACAGTCAGAGTGCTATTTATCTCACCAAAGATCAGATGATTACGGAGAAATCCAAGCATATTGATGTTCGCTATCACTTCGTTCGTGATGTCATTGAAAAAGGTTTGGTGAAGTTTTGCAAGATCAGTACTCATGATAATCCTGCTGATATGATGACAAAGCATGTTCCTGTTGCTAAGTTTGAGCTATGCTCAAGCTTAGTTGGTATTACAAATTAGCCCCTAGTGGCTGTTGGCGCCGGCAAGATGATGATGTATTGTTTGAGGTGGAGTTTGCTATTATGATGCTGCAAGAAATTTGTCTCAAGGTGGAGTTTGTTGATATGTGATCCAAATTCCGAAGGCCAAGTTTTCGTAGCCGGTACGGATCGTTCCCTACTAGGTTTAGAGAAGGCCAAGTTTTCATAGCCGGTACGGATCGTTCCCTACTCGGTTTAGGGTTCCACCTCTATAAATATACTTGTAAGCCGCAGGAGATAGTTATCTCATTGTAAATCTCCTGCGTTCTGTAAACACCCCGAAAATAGTGAGATTGTTTGCCGGTCGGCGCCCGTAGTTTTTCCCCTTCGTGTTGGAGGGGTTTTCCACGTTAAATCCGTGTCTTCTCTGTGTTTGATCTATTTTGTGTCGTATTCGGTTTCTAACATCATTTTCCACTTTTTTATTTGGGAAAAATATCTTTCGGATCCCAACAGATATGCCCACTGTGTTCTCCGCTCGACAAGAACCTACGATGGCACCACCAAAGAAGAAGACTGTGAACTCCGGGACAATTGCTGAGCCTGCACCAACGGCACCAAGCACTAGCCGCCCAAACAACGAAAACCCTACCTCCGATACAATGCTAAACTCCTCCGGAGCAAAAACCGAGACCCTCAAAGATACTTATGCGACGAAAACCAATAGCATCAAGTTCTTCTCAGTTGTCGCAAGACTTAACGGGTGGCCAGCCATGCTACTAAATCCTAATCTGCGTGCATACAGGGACAGGGTGTCAGGGACCCACCGTCCTGCTGCCTGGTCCGCCACTGAGGAGCCGTCCAGTGTCGGGGTCCCTCACTGCCGAGCCGTCTGCTGCTGCACGTCCACTTGTCTCCTTGACTTTTCACGTCCGTTCACCTGTCCACCAGGCTCGGTATCCCAATCCCAATCCTAATCTCATGACGTGGATGAGAGAGGGAGATAAAGAGAGAATGTATGCTGGTGGATACGCCACGCGACTGGAGGTTCCTTTTTCTCAGCCTCTGCCCTCTGATATGCTTTGCATTTGGAGTGAAGGAGGTGATATGATCTATGGGTAGGAGAAAAGTAATAGCACTGAGTGGACCTCACGTCTTTTCTTTATCTCACTTCCATGTGATGCCATGACGACCCGACTGGCCTACCCTTTTTCTTTTCTTTTTCTCGTCTTTTCTTGTCCTCTCCTATCCGTATATATTCGTTTCAAATTACAGTCAATTTAGTTTGCATACTATAATTTCTTAGTGGAACTTTCACGTAACCTGCTCAACTTACATCCCTGTCGAAAAATTTCATGGCATGCAATGGAAATAAATCACTCCATGCATGATACGTAATGTCTAAAACGTACAGAATTTTGGAAACAGAGGGAGCACTGTGCATCCATTTTTTTTCCAATGCATGGTTGTATGCGTGTTCACTTGTACAGAAAGTGAGCCTGGTGTAAAAAATTCTTGAATCATTTGGTCATTACTTATATTTGTTTCGGTTCAAATCAAAGGTTGAGATTTTTTACGTACTGCAGGAAGAAAATGGTCTCACGTCCCGCTTCATAATTCTGTGAATGATAATGACAGTCGCTACACAAAGTGGACAACTACTGGTGGGCACTGGGGCAGTGTCAGTGTAAGGACAACTCCAGCTGGAAAGGGTACGTCCACCACCCCTTCCTGATATCAGCTCTTGCTACATATTGATTTCTAGCTACTGAAACCAACTATTGCTTGGCTTCACCAGCTAGCTCTCTCCATACCGCATCTGTGTTTCCTTGTGTTGTGTTTTGGAGCTCCAGGCGTAGCCATGGCTGAGGTACTGGCCACCATCATGGTGGTCGAGCCGCTGGTGTCCATGGTGAAGGGGAAGGCCTCCAACTACCTCCTGGACCAGTACAAGGTGATGGAGGGCATGGAGGAGCAACACAGGCTCCTCAAGCGCAAGCTGCCGGCCATCCTGGACGTCATCACCGACGCCCAGGAGCAGGCAGCAGCCACCGACGCCGAGGAGAGAGAAGGGGCGAAAGTTTGGCTAAAGGATGTTCGGAAGGTTGCCTACCAGGCGAATGATGTCCTCGACGAGTTCAACTACGAGGCGCTGCGCTGCAAAGCCGAGAAGGAGGGCCACAACCTCGGCATCGATGTAATAAAGCTCTTCCCTACTCACAACCGTATTGTTTTCCGTCACAGGATGGCAAACAAGCTCCGCGTGATCTTGAAAGAAATTGATGTCCTCGTCGCCGAGATGCCTGCAATTAGGTTCAAATTCAAACCAAGGCAGCCAGAGCCCACAAATTACTTAAGGTATTATAATTCTGATATCGTCGACCCTGGGAACATTGCCAAAGAATCAAGAGCCCGAGAGAAGAAGGATGTTGTTGATAGATTACTTGCTCAAGCTAGCAGCTCGGATCTCACGGTCCTTCCCATCGTCGGAATGGGAGGGTTGGGCAAGACCACCTTAGCGCAGCTCATTTACAATGACCCTGAAATCAAGAAGCATTTCCAGTTGCGGCTTTGGGTGTGTGTCTCTGATAACTTTGAGGTGGATTCCTTGGCTGATAGAATACTGAAAGAGAATGGTTGTAAACTAACTGGTTGCTCAGCATTGGAGGAGCTTCAAAATGCAGTGAGTGGGAAGAGGTACCTACTCGTATTGGATGATGTATGGAACCGTGATGAGCACAAGTGGGAAAGGCTTAAGTCCTACCTCCAGCATGGTGGCAGCGGTAGCTCAGTGCTGACAACAACTCGTGATGAAGCAGTTGCTAAACTAATGATGGGTAAAACTGAAGGAGCCTATAAACTTGAAAGCTTGGGTGCATACTTCATAGAGAAAATTATCAAGACACGAGCATTCAGTTCAAAAGAAGAGGAGTGGCCTGGTGAACTAGTTAAAATGGTCAGACAAGTTGCCAAGAGATGTGCTGGCTCTCCTTTGGCTGCTACAGCTTTGGGCTCTGTACTGCGTACCAAGACCAGCAAGCAAGAATGGGATGCTGTACTAAATAGAAGAACAATTTGTGATGAGGAAAATGGAATTTTACCAGTACTTAAATTGAGTTACAATTGCTTGCCATCATATATGCGGCAATGCTTTGCTTTCTGTGCTATGTTTCCCAAGGATTATGAGATTGATGTGCAAAGTCTAATCCACCTATGGATGGCCAATGGTTTTATCCCAGAGCAACCAGGAGTGTGTCCTGAAACCATTGGAGAAAAAATTTTCAATGAGCTGAAGTCGAGGTCATTTTATCAGGATTTGAAGAGTGTCCCATTTGAACAAAAAAAAAATATTTCTGGACGGATCAAGTATATGTATTGTTCTAAAATTACTTGTAAGATCCATGACCTTATGCATGATGTTGCAATGGATTCTATGGGAAAAGAATGTGCTAATATAGGTAAAAAACTGAGTAAATTTGAGGATTTTCCATATTCTGCTCGTCATTTGTATTTATCAGTGCGTCAACCAGAAAATCTTCTGAATGCTTCCGTAGAGAAAGGATCTCCAGCTTTCCAAACATTGATATGTGATGGATATGTAAAAGAAGATTTGAAGATCTTATCAAAATACAACTCTATCAGAGCTTTAAAGATCAAACGAGGTTCATTCCTAAGGCCGAAATATCTTCATCACCTGAGGTATCTTGATCTCTCAAAAAGTGACATTGAAGCACTCCCTGAAGACATTAGCATCCTATATCATCTGCAAACACTGGACCTTTCTTATTGTGGTGATCTTCAGCGACTTCCAAAGGAACTGAAGTATTTGACTTCCCTCCGTCACCTCTATACTCACGGATGTAGAAAGTTGAAAAGCATGCCCGGAGGGCTCGGACACCTCACTTCCCTACAGACACTTACATGCTTCGTAGCAGGTACCGACTACGGTTGCAGTAATGTGAGAGAGCTGCAGGATTTGGACCTCGGTGGTAGACTAGAGCTAAGACAGCTCGAAAATGTCACAGGAGCAAATGGTGCGCAAGCGGCAGGTCTTGGAAACAAGAAAAAATTGACTGAACTGGAGTTAAGATGGACTGATGGTGATCAGGAAGCACAAAATAATAATCACGAAGAGGTGGTGGAAGGTCTCAAACCTCATGATGGGCTGAAGGTCCTGAGGATATATTCCTGTGGGAGCAGTACTTTTCCAACGTGGATGGATATGTTGAATGGCATGGTGGAGCTTAAGTTATCTGGTTGCAAAAAGCTCGAGAAGCTTCCTGCACTCTGGCAGTTACCAGCTCTGGAATTTCTTCACCTAAAAGGATTGGAAAGTTTACATTGTTTGTGCAGCGGCGCTACTACAGCCGTCACATTTCAGAAACTGAAGGCGCTTACCTTGGTTGAGATGCCAAAATTTGAGGCATGGCTGGACACAGATGTGGTACAAGGAGGACTGATATTTCCCGAGGTTGAGAAGCTGGAGATTGATGCGTGTGGAAGTTTGACTGCACTACCAAAAGCTGCATCGGTGATTACGGAATCGTCTGGCGGAGTTGACACTAAGTGCCGCTCCGCATTTCCAGCATTGAGGATCATGAAGTTATTTTCTTTGAATATGTTTGACAGATGGGAGGCAGTCGAAGGAACTCCAGGAGATGGGGTAACATTTCCTCGGCTCGTGGAACTGGGCATCTTTTCTTGTGCAAGCCTGAGTGCACTACCAAAAGGAGGGTCATTATTGGTTGAACAATCATTTGGCGGAGCTGAAACTGTATGCCGCCGCTCTGCATTTCCAGCACTGAGGAAGCTACACTTTTTAAATCTGTCGTCTCTTGAGAAATGGGGGGCAGCCGATGGAACTCCAGGAGAAGAGGTAACATTTCCTATGCTGGTGGACATGACAATTGATAAATGCCCAAAGTTGACTTATCTACCTGAAGCACCAAAGCTAAGTGAATTAGCCATACAAGGAGAAGGTCAACAAATATCCCTGCAGGCAGCTAGCAGATGCATTCCTTCGCTGTCCAGTTTGCGTCTGGATGTGTCACCCGATGACACGGAAACAACATTGCTGCATGTCAAGCAGAAATGGGATCATGAACTCCCCCTGGCAGCTATGAGGCTAACTAGGTGCGACCTTTTGTTCTCCTCCCACCCAGATGCACTAGCGTTGTGGACATGTTTTGCACGGCTTGTAGATTTGACAATTTTGAATTGCGACGCTCTTGTCTACTGGCCAGAAAACGTGTTCCAGGTCCTGGTATCCCTAAGGAGGTTATCGATTTGGAGCTGCAGCAAACTGACAGGACACACACAAGCTTCTGACAGGCAATCTGCTCCAGAACGGGGTGGACTCCCGCCACGTCTGGAATCTCTACAGATAAGTGGTTGCACATCTTTGGTGGAGGTCCCCAACCTGCCGGCATCTCTCAAGATATTACGTATTGGTTGGTGCGGTGATAATATCAGGTCCATCATATTCGGTCAGCATGAGTATACAGAGTTGTACAGCGGTAGTGAGGCCACGGCGTCTACAGCTGTACTGAAGCTATCATCAGCAGACAACCATCGCTCCCTTCCATGCCTAGAATCTCTAAGTATACAGAGTTGCGATCGTTTGTCAGAGGTTGCCAATCTTCCTCCGTCTATCAAGACCTTGGACATTTTTGGCTGCGGCAACCTTCAATCCCTATTAGGAAAGCTAGATGTCGTCCAAAAATTAAATATTACCTCATGTAGACGGTTGGAGTCACTGGAATCTTGCGTAGGAGAGCTCCGATCTCTGGAAGAACTCAGGCTTCTTCATTGCAGAAGCCTGGTGTCCTTACCGGATGGGCCTCAAGCATACTCATCTCTTAGAGTTCTTCAGATTCAAGATTGTGATGGTATAAAGTTGCTTCCGCGGAGCCTACGGAGCCGTTTGGATTGCCTCGAGGAGAAGCATCTAGATGCCCGTTACGAAGGTAATCTCCAGTTTCCAGCTTGTTTCTTTTAACAAAATAATCAAGAGCTCAATTGATGTTGTATAAAACGCAACTCTCCACTTAAAAGATTCTGTTAGTTATTACAAGATGTGGTATGATTTAGTGATAAAAACTTTGTGAGCGTGGTGTTTAGAACCTCTAGCCAACCGTTGATGATATATACATTGTATCGAGAACAATGCACAACTAATTCCTGTATTTATTTGCACTTTCTCCTGTATATGTACTTTCTAATTTCTTGTTGATTTGAATGCATAAATTCTAACATCATCTATATGATCACGGCCTGATCTGCCAGAAACGACTTGGAAACGTGCAATTAGGACGCTGGCGTGCTCGAAATAGCAGATTGAGGACCTAATAAAGAAAGTTACCATCAGTTTTTCTTTTTGAGGGGATATCACCAAGGTTTGTAATATTAGTGTTCTTCATGATTGATTTCAAATGATTGTATCTCCTAATAATGCTGACTCCCTATGAGGTGTGACTTCCTTGTAGGATCGTTATTACCAGACCTGTGACCGTGGTAGAAGGTATAACATACATTTACTGAAGATAATCTCCAGTGAACTCCATCGGAAGTCCAAGATTTTAAGCAGCAAACAAGTCCCAGAACGCAAGCTGAAGAATTTAGCACATGGAGCTCCGTACTCGAGTCCTTTATCCTTCTGCAAGCTGAAGTCCTTTATTTTGAGCAGAAAAACAAGTCCCAGAGTTCAATCCGAAGAATTATAGAATACCGAGCTCCATGATCCAGCTTTTTATCCTTCTCTTTTCTTTTGAACTGTGACGTGTTTGAATTCGTGCCTGCTCCAGCACAAGCGAAACACAGCTAGGGCTTCCATTTCGTGATGTGCTTTTTCTACATGACTGCAGAAGATAATTGCCAAATCAATAGTCGAACATGTTCATGTTGTTGTTCGACAGGCTGTTGTTTAAGCTGCTGCTTGATATGCACTGAAAGTGCTGAACTTTGTCCCAATTCCATGTTATGTGGGTACCTAATACTGAACGGTGTTCAGGGTGATCCTGCAAGGCTTTGGATAGCACGGTCTTGTGCTGTTGTGCACAGGTACCGTTTGTCAAGCTCTGTTTTCTCCTGGCAATGCTGCAATGGAAATATTGAATTGAAAAGAATGGTGACTGCAATGGATGCACGAGAAATTATCGTACTGTAAGACAAAGCAGAAGGCAAGTGCCCAAACAAAAATTACTTTCCATAGCCATAGTTAGCACTTGGCAGCTGCCATATGCTCTGCATGGGCTGGGCCACAGACATGAGAAGTAGCAGACTAGCCGCAGTAGGGGAGTAAAATGCACCGCCGGCCCTTGAACTTGGCTCGAGGTGTCACCCTGGTTCCCAACTTTTAAAATACACATTTAAATCTTTAAACTTACTACTTACTAATTTACTAATTGTATCACGTGAGATCCAAATCACAGTTGTTGAGGCATTTTACTATGCAGCAGGGGATTGGACAGAATGGAGACACGAGCTCCCCTGCCTCCGAACCCGGCTCCTCTGAACCTCCTTGCTTCCTGCCTACCGGCTACCTCCTCTGGTTGTGTTGAAACTATCGAGCACACGAGCTCAACAGTTGGTTCTCATGGACAAATCGAGAGCCACGGACGAGGAGCTCGCCATCGATGTGAACACTGACAAGTCCGCCTCCTTCCCCTTCCTCCAAAATCCGGAAGCCATGGCTGTCGCAGTGCTGACCTTCTCGTCCCGCCCGCCGCCGCTCCGGCTCGTCGTCGAGCGCCCGTGCGCTGCCCCGCGGACCCGCCTCGCCTCCCGCCGCGACCCGCGACCCCGGTGGAGCGGCGCGGCCCGCGCCAGGGGAATGCGGCGCTCGGCCGCATCGAGCAGCACCGCGTTCCCCTGGCCTCGTCTACTTCGCCGGCGAGGACAGGGTGTACTCCATTGACCTCTTCTACCAGCTCCGCAGCGTAAGGTAAATCGACAGGGACATCCCAATCCTCATGATTTTTCCTTTTTTTTCCCCCTCTCTCTTCCGCCCAATGATGCTGCAATTCTCACAGGTTTGCATATATTCGTTTGAAATCACAGTCAATTTAATTCGCATTCCATAATTCCTTAATGGAAAATCTCTGGTAACCTGCTTAGCTTACGTCCCTGTCGAAAATTTTCATATAGCATGTAATGGAATAATCGGTCAGTTAAGGTGACTAGTACAGCCTGTCGGCATTAATTCTTCTGTACAAAATTACAGTCAATTTAATTCGCATTCCATAGTTCCTTTTCTGAATTGATAAAACAAATGAAGGGATGAGTTGTTACAATACCGGCTCCTATCCACCATGAATGACGAGGTTTGGCTCTTGCCTTAAATTTCGTCTCAAAATAGGCACCCTAATAAATCAGCACGTGATACAACAATGTCTAAAACATCTAGATTTTTGTATTATTGCTGCTTATGGCTGCAACATGGATGCATCTTCGAGCTATCATTGTCATGCCTTAATCTTTATATGCTGGTTACCATTGCAATTTATAAGTCAAGCACGTGTCTGGATTTTTGAAATCATGGGGAGTACTGTGGATCCAGTTTTTTTCGATGATTGTATGACTTTTCGCTTGGTGCTTTAAAATTTTCTTTAATTATTTGTGGTCACTATTCATATTTCTTTCTATTCAAATCGAGGGTGAGAATTTTATGTAGATTGAATGAAATTTCCTCCTCGACTTTGTCGCCGTCCTCTTCCTGCTCGTGCACCACCACGCTGCTCCAGGATGTGGGGTCATGTACCCATGACCTCGCCTCCCACCACGACGTGCCCGACACGCCTGATGGAGCTATGCGGCCTACCCCAGAGGAACGCCGCGCTTGACCGCATCCCCGGCCCCGCCCCCATCTACTTCGCCAAAAAGGACAACGTGTACTCCCTTGACCTCTTCTACCAGCTCCTCATGAATTTTCTTTCCTTTTCCCCCAAGGATGCTATAATTCTCACAATTTTGCATATATTCGTTTGAAATTACAGTCAATTTAGTTTGCATACTATAGTTCCTTGTAGAAAAATTTCAGGTAACCTGCTTAACTTACATCCCTGTCGAAAAATTTCATAGTTGGAATGGAATAATTGGCCAGTTTTGTTGATTAGTCCAGCCTGTCTGCATTCTCTACTTATTAGCGCTGCTAGTGACATTAAACCAGCACCGCGTGCCCATTCGTCTCCTGCGTGTGGCCCGTCGTCTACAAGTCCTTCACAGCTCGCCAGCGTATTTGACAAGCAAATAGCAATAGATAACCACTGTATTAAATATGGGCAAGATCGGAAATAGGCACACTAATAAATCACTCCATGATACGTACGCGAGATAATGTCTAAAACATCCAGAATTTCAGAAAAAAGAGGGAGCACTGTGGATCCATTTTTTTTCCAATGCATGGTTGTATGCGTGTTTACTTGCACAGAAAGTGAGCTTGGTGTAAAAAAAATCTTCAATCATTTGGTCATTATTTATATTTGTTTCGGTTCTAATCAAAGGTTGAGACTTTTTACCATGTAAGCAAAATGATTGGAGGAGCCCTAATAGCATCCCCAAATAGAGCTGACATAGCTAGATGAGGAAGAATATTTTTCTGACGTCATGACGTCATGATGATTGATTTCAATGATTCTAGCTCCTAATGCTAAGCTGCTAACTCCCTATGACGTGTCACTTCCTTGTAGGATCGTTACTACCAGACCTGCAAATGATGGACTATTGTGACCATGGTAGAATGTATAACATGCACTTTCTGAAGATAATCTCCAGTGAACTCAAGCGGAAGTCCAAGATTTTAAGCAGGAAACAAGTCCCGGATTGCAAGCTGAAGAATTTAGCGTATAGAGCTCCATGCTCCAGTCCTTTATTTATCCTTGTTGAAGCTGAAGTCCTTGAATTCTGAGCAGAAGACAAGCCCCAAACTGCAAGCTGAAGAATTTGTAGCATTTGGAGCTCCGTGCTCCAGCTTTCTATCCTTTTTTTTTTCTTTTGAACTATGATGTGTTTGAGTTCGTTTCTGCTCCAGCACCAGGGAAGCGGAGCTACCACTTTCATTTCATGATGTGTTTCTTTACATAACCGCAGATGATACTTGCCATAGAATCGAACAGTCCAGCATACTCATGTGTTTCGTTGTTTAAGCTGCTGCTTGAAATGCACGGGAATTGCTGAACTTTAATCCCATGTTATGTGGGCACCCGACACTGAATGGTGTGCAGCGCGATCCTTGTGCAGAGGTCTCCTTGTTAAGGCCTGTTTGTTCAAAACTACATCTTGCAGCAACATTTCTCCTGTTAGTATTGTCAAACCAAGCAGAGGGTAAGTGTTCATAGAAAATTACTTTAGCACTGCACCTCATAAGCCATCCTCTGCTCTGTACGGCCACGAGACATGAGAAGCAGGCAAGCAGCAAAGCACGGGATGGAAGGGGCAGAACAGAGACACGAACTCCTCTGCCTCTGAACCCAGCTCCTCTGCATCTCCTTGCTGGCCGCTGTTGGGGATCGCCACCCAAGAGGAGGCCTCGCGGAAGGTTACGTCGAAGCTTTCGGACATTACAAAAGTATTTCACGTACAGAAAGTGAGCTTGGTGTAAAAAATCTTGAATCATTTGGTCATTATTTATATTTTTTTCGGTTCTAATCAAAGGTTGAGATTTTTTATGTGCGTCAAGAAGAAAATGGTGTCACGTCCCGCTTCATAATGATTTATTATTGGAATTTTGAATGATAATTGGGATTTGTTATAGGAATTCTGAATGATAATGGCGGTCTCTACACCAAGTGGACAAGCGATGGGCAGTGGACTACTGGGCTGTGTCAGCTTGACAGGAGAACAGAGTGTTAGGACAGTTGCAGGGTACTCCAGCTGGAAGGTGAATCGTCCACCATCCCGTACAAATAGCAGTTTCTAGCTTCTGAAACCAATTATTGCCTGGCTTCACTCTCTCCATACCGCATCTGTGTCTACTTGTGTTGTGATTTGGAGCTCCAGGCGTAGCCATGGCTGAGGTACTGGCCCCCATGGTGGTCGGGCCACTGGTGTCCATGGTGAAGGAGAAGGCCTCAGCTACCTCCTGGACCAGTACAAGGTGATGGAGGGCATGGAGAAGCAGCACGAGTCCTCAAGCGCAAGTTGTTGCACATCATGGACGTCATGATCGACGCCGAGGAAAGGCAGCAGCCAAGAGAGAAGGAGCGAAAGCTTGGCTGGAGAAGGTCCGGAAGGTGACCTACCAAGCGAATGATGTCCTCGACGAGTTCAAGTACGAGGCGCTGCGCCGCAAAGCCAAGGAGGAGGGCCGCTACAAGGACCTCAGCATGGATGTAATAAAGCTCTTCCTACTCACAACCGTATTGTTTTCCGTTACAGGATGGCAAACAAGCTCCGTATGATCTTGCAAGAAATTGATGACCTCATCAAAGAGATGAATGGCTTTAGGTTCATGTTCAAACCAGGGTCACCAGAGCCCATAAATTACTTGAGGCAGAATAATTCTGTTATCGTCGACCCTGTGAACATTGCCAAAGAATCAAGAGCCCGAGAGATGAAGGATGTTGTTGATAGATTACTTGCTCAAGCTAGCAGCTCGGATCCCACTGTCATTCCCGTCGTCGGAATGGGAGGGTTGGGCAAGACCACCTTAGCGCAGCTCATTTACAATGACCCT